>NC_086003.1:23188707-23495867 GCF_030014385.1 Trichomycterus rosablanca | reverse complement strand
TCTGTACTGACTGTACGTGCCGGAGGGGGTGTATGTCAGTTGAGAGGCGTCCTCAGTCAGCGGTGAAGGGTCGAATCAGTATAGAGGACGCAATCAGGGTAATTGGACACGACTAGATTAGAGGAGAAAATTGGGGAAAAATGTGGAAAAAAATAGAAAATTAAAAAAAAAAAAAAAAAAAAAGCTGCCCACGCAGCTACTTAAGTTTATTTCTATGCGTCCAATTTGACACCCTTATCTCGGCCAGGATAGTGGTGGGTCTGGAGTCTATTCTGGAAACATGGGGTGCAAGATAGCATAAACCAAAACTTTACCCTTAAACTTGACGTTTACCTTAAACTCAACGTGTTCAGTTTTTTTTTATTAATTTATTTGAACAGCCACTTTGTTCAGCACTTGGCTTGAGTGGTGCAGTAAGACGTCATCAAAGTGCGCATATGAGACGAATCTGCATTTGTGTGGAATAACTGTGTCAAAACAACCCCTTTATTTTACATTAGCCTAAAATATATGCAGTTCCATGGGACCACGGAACGCATTAACAGGTTTTCCATACATTCTTATGGGGAAAAATACATTGAAACTCAACGCCTTTTAAACTCAACGCCACTCCCAGAACCAATTGACGTTGAGTTTCAAGGTACCACTTTACAGTATTCTTGTCAGATTGTCCACACCTAGGCCCAACTTGCTGAAAGGTTCCATTAATCGGAGAACCCAGTTACAGTTACACACATTTTCTTATTTATGTATTTCTATCCAATGAAGGTAGCCTTGGATCCCCTGACTGAGATGTGCAATGCACTGGAAGTGCAGGAATGAATTTAAGGACTTTATATAAACACAGTGTGACAAAATTCGGACAGAAGTAGGAGACTTTTTGAGGTCCAGTTGCATTAATTCCATTAATTTATGTCACTATAAAACCACCATATTTCCAAAGGCAAGTTTATTTTCATCTTCATCTCTGTAAACCAGTACCTTTCCATTTCCACTTTCAATTCTGGTGAATGGTCTGTCTCCACTGGGAAGCCCATTGTTTCTCCAGTTTCACATCTAGAGACCTGTATGAACACAAACTTTACAGCTGCTCCTAAGTCATCCCTACAACACATAGACTCAAGAACGAGAACCTTTAAGAATATATCACATCACATCACTTTCTGATGGTTGGCTGCACAGATGGGTCAGCTTTCTCCAACGGGATGTCTCGTGTCACCTGTAGCAGACTATCCCCTGATAACACGATTCATGCCGTGATGTTGTCAATCCAACTTATTCTTGGTCTTCCTCATCTTTTGAGTCTTTCCTCAAGTCCTGTCATAACACTGTCTTTATGTTGCATCATCACATGCTCACAGTGACACATACAAATTGATAAAGCAGTTAATATTTATTTATTAGTTATTTAAAGCAAATAGTAGGCAAATTAATTTGGTCATATTTATTTATTTAAAAAGAAATGCAGAAAAACAAATTTATAGCCAGATTTATATGCCATAACATTAAAACCACCTCCATGTTTCTACACTCACTGTCCATTTTATCACCTTCACTTCCCATATAGAAGCACTTTGTAGTTCTACAATTACTGACTGTAGTCCATCTGTTTCTCTGCATGCTTTGTTAGCCCCCTTTCGTGCTGTTCTTCAATGGTCAGGACTCTCCCAGAACCACTACAGTGCAGGCATTATTTGGGTGCTGGATCATTCCCAGCACTGCAGTGACACTGACAGTGTGTGTTGTGCTGGTATGAGTGGATGACACAGCAGCGCTGCTGGAGTTTTTAAACACCTCACTGTCACTGCTGGACTGAGAATAGTCCACCAACCAAAAATATATCCAGCCAACAGCGCCCAATGGGCAGCGTCCTGTGTCCACTGATGAAGGTCTAGAAGATGACCAACTCATACAGCAGCAATAGATGAGCAATCGTCTCTGACTTTACATCTACAAGGTGGACCAACTAGGTAGGAATGTCTAATAGAATGGACAGTAAGTGGACACGGTATTTAAAAACTCCAGCAGCGCTGTTGTGTCTGATTTATTCTTCTAAATTGGCAATAAGAGTAAGTGTGTAAACGAAGGATGAATTGCTGCCCTCTGCAGGCTGTATTCCAGCCTTGGGCTCAGTGTTTCCAGGTGGCACCAGACATATTACGATGGGAAGGGACAGTTGTAGGACAGAAAGTGAAAGTCACACTTAATAAAGTGAGAAGTGGTGTATTTTTAGCATAACTAAAAAGAACATTTGTTGGTATTTGTTGTTATTTGCTGAGTCTTTGTCTGTAGCTTGTTACATTAGCACATTATTATAATGCACAATCTTTGCCCCTTCTGCGGATTTCGCTTGGCTTCTTGAAGCATAGGGGACATTGTCCCTCACTCTCTCTGATAAGCGTCTTTTTCCTTCTCTCTTCCTTCCCCATTTCTCCCACCCGCAACTCAGACTAGCCAGTGGCATCTCTTAGCAACGGTGCCATTGGTCCCAGTGGCAACACCAGTCCCCGAGTGCCACCACCAACTCCCACTGTGTCCGATCGCCTGGCAACAAGGCTGACTGATATTGCTGAAGGTCTCCTGTCGCTTGGCAACTATGTGTATTGTGGTTCTTCTATCCCACAAAGTGCATGTTGCTGTTGATGTGCTGTGGGTGCCGACTCCACCCTCCCAAAGGAGTGCCATGTAGGACAGGTGCAGCCATCAGTGAAGGTCTTCCTGTTTGGTCATAGATCCAAAAGGCTCTGTTTAGTTTTTGGAGGCCAAAAGTCTCTAAATCATCATCTTCATGGATCAAACCAGATTTTTCTAGCACATCAAAACTAAATATTACTTCTTTACAAATGTGTAAAATAAAATAATTTCAGATATTACAGTGGTACCTTGTAACTCAACGTCCCCTAAACTCAAAATCTCGACGTCCTTTGTTGAGAAATTTGTACCCTTAAACTCGATGTTTACCTTACACTCAACGTGTTCAGTTTTTTTTTTATTAATTTATTTATAATAGCTACTTTGTTCAGCACTTGGCTTGAGTGGTGCAGTAAGACGTCATCAAAGTGCGCATATGAGACGAATCTGCATTTGTGTGGAACAACTGTGAAATTCACTCTAAATTTAGTTTCAGTATATAAGTGTCAAAACAACCCCTTTATTTTACATTAGCCTAAAATATATGCAGTCCCACGGGGCCATGGAATGCATTAACAGGTTTCCCATACACCCTTATGGGAAAAATACCTTGAAACTCAACGCCTTTTAAACTCAACGCCTTTTAAACTCAATGGCACTCCCTAAACTAACTAACATTTCAAGGTACCACTGTACAGTATTCTTGTCAAATTGTCCACACCTAGGCCCAACTGGCTGAAAGGTTCCATTAATCAGAGAACCCAGTTACAGACGTTTTCTCATTTATGTATTTTCATCCAGCTAAGGTGGCCTTGGACCCCCTGACTGAGAAGTGCAATACACTGGACGTGCAGGAATTAATGTAAGGACTTTACATAGACATGGTGTGACAAACTAAATTCGGACATGAGAATGCATTAGCACTGCATATATGTCACTCTAAAACCACCATATTTCCAAAGGCCAGTTTATTTTCACTTTCATCTCTGTAACCAATACCTTTCGATTTCCACTTTCAGTTCTGGGGAGCGGTCTGTTTCCAACTGGGTAGCTAATCCACTTTCTACATTTACCTTAAGAAGCCCAGTGTTTCTCCAGTTTCACATCTAGGGTGTGTTCGAAAACCTAGTGAGCTCTCTACATAGACAGCATTTTACATCATCCTACGTGTGCTCCCGAGAAGGAGGCTGTTTGAAATCCTAGATGCCTTAATATCCTGACTAGTAAAGTATCTTAAAATTTAAATGGTATTTTGACTTAGTACCTTAGCCTAGCAGTTAAGGCACGGGACTAGTAATCCAAAGGTCGCTGGTTCAAGCCCCACCACTGCCAGGTTGCCACTGTTGGGCCCTTGAGCAAGGCCCTTAACGCTCAATTGCTTAGGTAATATACTGTCACAGTTCTGTAAGTCGCTTTGGATAAAAGCATCTGCTAAATGCTGAAAATGTAAAATGTCAAGAACAAATGAGCATCCGATGCTACCTTAGCAGTGAAGGCAATCCCAGCATTCAATGCAACACAACTTTTCTCACAGAAAAATAAATTATATGGCGGACAGTGCGGAGAATAATTATAAATATAATAAATATATTATTATTGATTTTTAATTTGTATTAACTTGCACAAGTGTCATTTATTTGCAAATTTGGGCTTGTCAGCAAATGTAACCATTTTAGGTACACGGAGGGAGATGTTAGTTGACATGCTAGCGGTTGTGCCACCCAATCCCATTGGTTTGAATGGCATAAGGCTAACTGTAATAGCTTAGTTAGCGAAAACTGATGGAATCACTGTCTGAGTAGCGCGTTCGAATAACCTGCCTTATAAGTCAATAACTTAGTAGAATCCTCTTTACTTAGGCAGCTGCCTATGTAGGCAGTAAGACAGCAAGGCAGCTCACTAGGTTTCCGAACACACTCATAGAGACCAGTCTGAATACAAACGTCTCCATCTAAGCAGGCAAAACCCTACCTCCATGGATTTCTTTGTAGGCTTAGTCTTTTCCAGTATCTCAAGCATCTACAACACTAAAGCTCATTCTGTCCCCCCCTTACCTAAGGTGTCCTCTGCACATCTACCTGTGATGCCTATTCCATCTTTACATCTAGTCCCTCTTCATATTCACCTCATGACAGCCAGTTTCAGGAATATCAGACAGGTTCTTCTAATTTTTTGACCAGTCTCTCCTAGTAGGCAAGCTTCGCCCCACATCCACCTCCACCTTAGAAATCCCAGTCCCAGTCAACCTTCCACGACTAGACTCTCCACCTCTGACCGAGTCAGACGTCATTCGCCACACATGGCTCCACTAACCCCATAGCAATCTGTCGCCTAGCAACGCCTACTGCGTGCTCCCCGGGAGGGATCCGGAAGTCCACATTCTCGCACGGCGCCGTTCTTGGAGTGCATGTCAATGCCTCACTCTCCCCCTACCCCTCCCTTTCTCCATCTTTCACTCTCTTGTCTCCTCCAACTGGCTCCCACGCAAGGATTTGGAACAGCTCTTGCACGCAGAGCCTGGGAGGAAAATAACAAGTCCACAAAAATCTCCCGCTTTGCAGAGCCGTCCTTCCTGCGCGACTGAGCACGCCTCACTCCTGCGTTATGAAGGTCGGCCTAATGACCTACGACCGTTCGGCCTCTGCCTGCGAAAATCCATAAATCCATAAATCCATGTGCTCTGAAGCTTGCCATAACAGGAGATCGGCTTGATAATGGGGTCTTACTCTCTTTACCCCGTGCTGCCTAAGAAATCTGATGCTCGCATTACTTTCCTTTAACTCAGGAGCTCTTAAAAATCAGGACTTTAGGTAAATTTGACACAATCACTCTGGGTTCAACCTTCCCTGATTGTGAGATTCTCATGTGATTCTCATTCTGATTCTCACTGACCCAGCCTGACTTTAATGGGAGCTCTGATATCTGGAGCTCTTATCACTTTAATAGGCTTAAAGTCGCCTGGAGAACTTTGACAATTAGTGTAAACAAACCCAAACTGCTGATGCCTCTGGAGTGTGGGCTAGCTCATTAAGTCTCACATGGCACCTCACCCCCGTTTCAGGATGATGAAGGTTCCTTCAACCCTTCCTGCTCATCTAGTCTATTCCGTCCGTCAGTGAGGAGCTCTAGTTCACCTTGGGCATGTGTGAGAAGCTCGGTGAAATCCTAATCCCTTGAGCTGGGTGAAACGCAGGTTCGGCTTGCCTGACCTCTCCGGTAACCATGGATACAGCACACTATAAATAAAACAGAGGGCTTTTTTAAACAGTTTGGCAGGACTGGGCAGCTTGTTCGCTGGTGGGGCTTATTTCCCCTCCTTTCGATTGCTATTTCCTTCTGTCTTGCTTTCCCTGTCTATCCTTCAAACTCTCTCTAACAATCTCTGTCTTATCTACCCTCCTGTCTGCTGGCTGAAATACCACTTTTGATGTTTTGCCCACTGACCTCTATTACTTTTACTTTTTGATTTTGATTTTTTAAACAACTTTTTTTTTAAATACTGTCATCAGGTATTGTATATTTTGACTAATGAGTAAAACGCTTTAGAAAAAATAAAGTAAAAGTCTGAGACAGGGAACAAAGAGGCGTCTCTTGGACAGGCCCTCGCTCCGTGACGAAGCCAAGTTGTTTTGTGGACGCTGTTTTCGTGAAGCGTTTAAATCTGTCGAGTGTAAACAGACTAAGCTGTCCTAACGGAGGCCTGTTAAAGAAAGGAGAGAAAAAAAAAGAACGACAGGCCTATTTTCTTCAAAGTGGCGGCAGAGAGGCGTTGAGAGAGGAGGGAGGCTGCGTGTTTGTGCACTGAATCAGGGCTGCGCTGCAGATTTTTGTCTGGCGAGGCGAATCTCGGGAGGCTAGAAAATAATTTGGTCACGGCTGTGGGAGGTTGCTGAGATGGAGGGGTTGGTGGGGGGTGGAGGAGGCAGGGTTTCGGGCGTCTCGCTGCGGTGAGAACACGCTTGACACTTCATTCCTTTCCAGTTAATGCGGCGCGGACTGCGGGCGGTTAACTCTATGTCTTCCTGGGAGCCTAAAAGACGATGGCTGGTCTTTTTGCCTGGGCTTAGCACCAATCCAGGTGACTTCTGGGCTGTTGAGACACCTCGGGAAAGGTCATGGAATATGCTTAGGCCTGGACAACAACTGTTTAATAGTGTGGTTGCCAGAAATAAAAAAAAATCACTCATTTAAAAACATTTTAAGTCAAGGAATTTAACACAACTTGACTGGGTATAACAGACATGTAGCTCAGTTGGATAATTTCTTCTACACTGGAAAATTGCAATCATCACAATCTATTTACTCATTCACACCTAGGAGCAATTTAAGAAATCGGATAAACCTACTGGCATGTTTTGTAAGTTGGAGGTGACCTGAATATCTGTGGGACACCCAGACACAGAGTGTAGATGACATCTCTGACAGGGGCATAGCAAAGTGCTGGTCATCCAGATAAATTCACTCACTTACTCACTGTCTTAACCGCTTATCCAATTAGGGTGGTGGGGTGCTGGAGTCTATCCCAGCTTTTCAATAGGTGCAAGGCACACAGTAACACCCTGGACAGGGTGCCAGTCCATCGCAGGGCAGACACACACATACACACACACACATACACACACCCATTCACCTATAGGGCAATTCAGTGTCTCCAATTAACCTGACTGCATGTTTTTGGACTGTGGGAGGAAACCGGAGCTCCCGGAGGAAACCCATGCAGACACGGGGAGAACAGGCAAACTCCACACAGAAAGGACCCGGACCGCCCCATTTGGGGATCGAACCCAGGACCTTTTTGCTGTGAGGTGACAGTGCTACCAACTGAGCCACCGTGCCGCCCGTCCAGATAAATTATTATTGTTAAAAAATTATTATTCAAATGATTATTAAATTATTATTATTATTATTATGGTAGTGGTAGGTATTCCCCCCCTTTTAAAAGGGAGCATTTTTCTAAGTCTAGTCATTTTTAATTCCGATCATATTGCAATTCTATTGCCACAAACACCACCCCTGTTCTGGCCAAGGAGAGCCACGAACTATCCCTATCCCTCCTGACATGTGCAGTCAGCAGGCGCTTTTCACCTGTCATTGGCGGACTCTCACACACAGCCATATCGCATACTGAGAGTCACCTGATGCCCTCTGTGAATCATCCACCACTAGCGCTCCTGGATGCCTGGACAGGTCAATATGAAATGAGATTTGAACTCAGGAACTCGAGCTCTCCATGGTGGTGGGCTAGCCTAATAGATTGATGCAGGTCCCCTAAGGAGTTTATAGTCTCCTAATGAGCTTAAAATAAATAATGTTTCGTAAAATAATGGTCACTAAGAGAACACCTGACCAATCAGCTTGTTGAGAGCTGCACTTTAAAAGCATGGGCATGAAAATAGAGCTCCCCTTGCAGCTATAACAGCAGTCCAATGGGAAAGCTCTGAGAGATTGAGCCTATTCAGTCAAAAAGGCATTTCTGAGGTCAGAGACTGATGTTGAATGAGACGCCCTGATACACAAATGACTTTTTAATTCATCTCAGAGGTGTTAGATAGAGTTGGGGTCAGAGCTCTGTGAAGGACGGTAGAGTTCCTGCACAAACTCGTCAAACCAACCACGTCTTTATGGACCTTGTTTGGTGCACAGGGCTACAGTCATGCTCTGCAAACTTGCCACAATGTTAAAAGCATTTAATTTATCATATCCAAGAATTTGTGTGGCTGAAACACCTGAACTTTATCAGCAGGGGGGTGTCCACATATTTATGACCATATAGTGTATGTCACCTCTATGTTATTATTTTGAGGAACAATACTACACCTCTCTTAATTAAATGAATAAATCTTATTAGTATTAATGTTTAGTGGTGCTGGGGGCCACCACCGCTGATATTGGGGATCAAATCTCAGAGGTGCTATTCGCCGACTAGGCGTCTGCACAGACATGATTGGTTATGTCTGAGAGAGGGTGGTCAAAGGCCTGTGATGGCTTTGAGCCCAGTATTTCCCAGTGGAACCGGAGGCCATGACCCTGGCCGGTTGATTCCCTATGGATTTTGCCACCCTGGAGTCCAGCCTGACCTTCCCATTGTAAAAAGATCTGACTACAGCCATAACTTGGGAGCTCAGGGTTACCTGCCAAAACTGCTAGTACCTGAATAAAGAAAGAGGGTGGGTGTTTAAGCCTGGTTTACTACTGATAGACTTATAATTATTATTTATATTTATATAATTTCTATTAGATATAGATTTTACCCACAGGCACTGCTTTAGTTATAACCTTCTTTAACGCAACTGCATTACTGCTAAGTGATTTTAAACTACTTGTGTGCCCATGCTCATGTGGGCTCTCCTCCCAAAAAGAAAGTCAGTGTCCATTGACCATGTCCAAGCAGCGTGACCACTTCTGCTCTGCTTCTCATGTGACTCAGCTGAGTCAGAGCCTGTGGCAAGAACAAAGGCACAAAGGCTCGCTCTACTTTCGCAACCTGACCACAACGCCCCTGCTCCAGGTGGACGCTCTGGCACACAGACTAGCCATCAACCCAGATTTTTAGATGTGAGGATCTATGCACGAATAACCAGTGTGCGCATTTGGCTGGTGAGCGGGGAGGTAATGCAGCAGGTCTGTAGCAGTCATCCTGCCCCACAGTCATATTAATCATGCAGGAGAGACGCAGCAGGCCTAACTCCTTCTGCCTGGGGGCTGAGTTGGGCTCGCATGCTTCCCCTATCACATGGCTCATACTCTTTCTTCTGCATCCAGGGAGTAGAGCTTTAGAATGTTTTCCTGTCTTCCCCTTTTCTTTTGGCCCTTTTTCGTGTGTATGTGGTCACCAGGAGATAGAGACAAGAACAGGAAAACAGAGACGTCCATTTCCCAAGCATGCAGCAACAACAACAGTTCCTTTTTATCTCCCTTTGGCTCTCTCATATAGGTCGGTCGATGGTGGCCAGACGTAGAGGAGGAGGAAAGCTGGGTTGGAGGCTTAAGGGAGGTGCCAAGTTCTTTTCTCCAATCGTCTGGTAATGGCTTGACAATGTCTAGTTGCGTCAGAGAACAGCCGCTGTCATTGTTGCTTTCCCAAGTGCAGGCCTTACATCCAACTTTTAATCAAGTACGTGTGTTAAAGGATGTTGCTGATGATAAAGACGTGGGCTTTAGATTTAGTCCTTGTCAACTTGTCAATCTCTAGTCTTCCTCAGATGCCACTATTAAATAAATGTGAATATGACAAAGCAAAAAAGGTTCTGGTACTGAAATCCAACTTTTATCTACTTGGGACAATTTAACCCTTATCAATTGGGACAATTTATAAGCAATTAGCAAGTAAGCTTTAATATCACATTTATTACCTTAAATAAAAATATAGAACATAAAAACATTCATTTTTATTTATGAATTTTCTTCCCTTTTCTCCTGATTTAGCGTAGTCAATTTGTCTTCCGCTGCTGTGGATCCCTGATTGCGTTCGAGGAGGGTATATTGCTGCTCACATGCAGGTCCAGCGGACCCCTTCTTTTACAACCGTGCTTTTGCTGGTCTGCTAACCACGGTGGCCAATTTGTGTCTGCTGCTGGCACTGCCAATTGTGCCTGCTAGATGGCGCCCAGCCGACCGGTAGCAGAGCCGAGATTTGACCCGGAGTGTTTAGAATCTCTGCGCTCGTGTGCTAGCGGAATATCCCGCTGCGCCACCTGGGCGCCCTGACGTTCATGTTCATAGTTATAGATAGTCCGACGACCTGCTGTCTGGTTGAGGTGCTGGCATCCTCTGTTCACACTTCATGTAATTTCACTTATTCCGGGGGTTGTGGCTGGTGCTGTTCGGGTTTGTGGCTCCCCTCTGCTAGTGTGGGTGTGCTTCCAGTGGCACAGGAATTATTACAAGGATTTGGAAAGGACTATATTAAAAGGACTATATTAAAACTATATTAAAGAAGGATGCAAATAATAATAATAAAGAATAAAAAGTGACTTTTAGATGGCCGAGCCGTTTCTTTTCTTTTACAGAGCTTATAGCTAAATAACAGTTAGTGAGTGTTCAACAGTCTATCTTACTGTATATTATTTATCTTTTTTTTTTTTTTTTTTTTTGCTTAACAGTGTTCCTTTATGTCAGCATTACAATTAGCAATCATGGTACAGCTAGTTAAATATGCTTGACTACTGCATGTAATCAATTACTGTCATGTAAATACTACAATGAGTACTAAAACGTAAAAGAAAGTGAGCTGTGGTTTTGTTCGTGCAAAATCCAAGTACACAGGCTTTTAAATAAACATGTCTAAAATTTTATTCTCAAACTGTGAGAGTCTCTCACTCAGACAATGGTTAGCACTCAATATAAAACAATATTCTCTTAATGGTGCAACATTACACAGAAAACAAAAAGTGCATTTAATATCAAACCCGCACTGTTAACAGGTATTTGTGGGCAACATCTCTGGCACCTGACTGGCCAAAAATAAGTATACAAAAGCTGGATCTTAGCTTACCAGAATTACAGTAAGTAAAAGTCAGATTTATATTGTCAGAATGGATGGCATGCACTAAAGAAAAAGCAGAGACAAAGTAAACCGTGCTTGATAATGTAAATAACAGAACAATATTTGGTATGAAGAGAGATATTTTATATAAGGTCACTAAGAAGAATATTTAGAGGAGAAAATATTCAAGCCCCTTTGTTTCCAGGATTGTATTTCATTTACACTCATCGTGTTGTTTTTAACTTATTAATCAAAATAAAAACCAAGATAGACTTATGATAATAAACTGATATTGAAAATGCACCTGTATTTCAAAGAGACCACAAATTGATAACATTATTATTTTGCTGCAAAGCCATGATGTCAGTTGTCAGTTACAGTTGTGAGATGTCTACAGTAAAAAATGCATTTTGCATCATTCTGGTTAAATTTAACACATTCCACTGGGCAATGTGTCCTCAATTCCCCAAGCGTATGAGGTTCCTTTTATTAAACTTAAAATTGGGACAGTGGTAGTCTAGTGAGTAGGGCTTTGGGCTTTCAACTAAAAGGGTGAGTTCGAATCCCAGCTCTGCCATGCAGTCACAGTTGGGCCCTTGAGCAAGGCCCTTAACCCTCTCTGCTCCAGGGGTGCCATACAATGGCTGACCCTGCGCTCTGACCTCAGCTTCCAAAATAAGCTGGGATGTGTGAAGAAAGAATTTCGTTGTACTGTACATCTGTATATGTATACGTATATAACAAATAAAGGCATTCTATCTATAAAAATCCAAAATAGGCTTATGATAATAAACTGATATTGAAAATGCATCTGTACTGCAAAGACAACACAAATTGATAATATTAATATGTGCAAAGCCATCTTGTCAACTGTCAATTACAACTTTGAGATGTCTACAGTAAAAAATGCATTTTGCATCATTCTGGTTAAATTTAACCCATTCCACTGGGCAATGTGTCATCAATTCCCCAAGTGTATGAGGTGTCTTTAATTAGACTCAAAAGTCTTTGATACTATTTTAAAGAGATACCGGTCAGTAGATTGGCTAGGTCATGTGAACACCCTCACATTCTTTACATAATACATCTGAAAGGATGTTGGGAATGTTTGAGAGGACGTCTGTGGAGAGTTTGTGGTTCAGTGAACTTTCCAGTTGCAGATTATTAAAACCATTGCACTGTCACTCACTCACTCTCTTAACCGCTTATCCAATTAGGGTTACGGGGGGTGGGGTTGGGGTGCTGGAGCCTATCCCAGCTTTTCAATGGGCGCAAGGCACACAGTAACACCCTGGACATGGCGCCAGTCCATCGCAGTGCATATTGCACTGTCAGTTTATGGTTTTTGCTGGGAGAACAAATTGCTGAGATGAAGGTGAAACTGTCCGTAATCAAGCTGGCTTTGTACCGCCGTGGATGGAAGAAGCACCTGCGTTTACTTTTCCCTTGTTTATATTTCTGTCAGCATTTTTATTCCCCCAATTTTGGCAAAGAAACTATTGTGTCATGTACTTTGTACTAAAGGACAATTGTTTGCACAGATGATGTCAGGGCTTAAAGTTGCTTGAAAAAAATCATGATTTGCATTCTGAGACCTGTACAGTGTTTGATGGTGTGTTACATCAGCATGCTGTAGATCAATCTAATAAGGGCAGTCAAACTAGCCCTACTTACATGGGCACAGAGAAGTCATCAATTACAGTAGATCAAAAATACTAATAAGAATTTGGTGCCATGGCGCAATGTTTGACAGCATTATAGAACTTTCTGCACCACCACATCAATGCTCCGAGTTGCTCTGTTTTGTCTAATTTTCTTCACCTATTACTTAACTATACAGATCTCATAAGCAAAAGAATGATTGAGGAAATCATTGAAGTGTCAAGTTTTCCACAACATACACCGATTAGGCATAACATTATGACCACTGACAGGTGAAGTGAATAACACTGATTATCTATTCATCACGGCACCTGTTAGTGGGTGGGATATATTACGCAGCAAGTGAACATTTTATCCTCAAAGTTGATGTGTTAGAAGCAGGAAAAATAGATGAGCGTGAGGATTTGAGCGAGTTTGACAAGGGCCAAATTGTGATGGCTAGACGACTGGGTCAGAGCCTCATTAAAACTGCAGCTCTTGTGGGGTGTTCCCTGTCTGCAGTGGTCAGTATCTATCAAAAGTAGTCCAAGGAAGGAACAGTGGTAAACCGGCAACAGGGTCATGGGCGGCCAAGGCTCATTGATGCACGTGGGGAGCGAAGGCTGGCCCGTGTGGTCCGATCCAACAGACGAGCTACTGTAGCTCAAACTACTGAAGAAGTTAATGCTGGTTCTGATAGAAAGGTGTCAGAATATACAGTGCATCGCAGTTGCAGGGCTGTTTTGGCAGCAAAAAGGGGACCAACACAATATTAGGAATATTGGTCATAATGTTATGCCTGATCGATGTACATATTTTGACTTTACCAGTTTGTAATATTTATTATAAAGTAAAAAGTATTGTTTAGCTTTACGTCATATTGGTGGTGCATATAGGTGCAGGGTTTTAAGCACCTAGACTGGGTACTTTATATTGCCCCTGGTTGTGAGTGAGTAAATAAGTACCTTGCAGCTGGTGCTAACTGTCAGATCAGTGATGTTACAAGAAATTAATCAGCAGGTTCAACTGCCAATCAAAATCAATCATTTATCAAGCTGTTATAAGTTACTGTTGATGATAAATGCACCTACACTACAGATGTGTTAGTAAATGAATAATTGAATACACTGGTATAATCCAGCATTAGTGGGCATGGCCCTGGGTAATAAATGCAATGGAATGGAAGAAGAATGGATAAAGAATCAAATCTAAGCTTACAGGTTCCAAAAAAAGCCTGACCAAAACCTTTAGGCTGTGAGGAAGGGTCTCATCAGCAATAATAAACACATCACCTGTGCTGATGGCCTAACCATTAGAATGTGTCTGCAGAATGATTCAGATGCATCAGCTGAGTAGCACTTCTGTCTCTTGCAGTATGACTTGTTTTGCTGGTGTTTGGGTGTCTGGAAAAACAAAACGGTGCTCTGCAGCGGTGAATCAGCACATGCACACTTTCCTGAAGGTACATTCTGTAACCAAAGCCCCATGTGCCCACATTGTTGACTATAAAGTCAAATGACGGGGTCAGAGACGCATTGTTCTTGTTCTGTCATCAAGTTCAGAGAGTCCGAGATGCAGGATAAAATAAATCAAAGTTTTTAGTACTTATTTTATGTTAAAAAAGTAAACCATGAAATCAGTAACACTTAATCTGGGTTTATAATTGGGTTTATGAATGAGTAAGAAACATCTAATAGGACCAGATTTCCAAACATACACTATTATTACTGTAAACAAAACAGCGTTTAAAAAAAAGTTTTGTACATTTCATAATGATCTGTCACTAGCATGATGAGAGAAAAGCATTTGGGACGTGCTTTAGACAGAACATGTCAGTTTCCTGGTTTTCGCTCAGTAAACCCGTCAGCACGCATCATCTCATTAGCCCTGCTGGTTGTTCTGTTTCAAAATGTGGAAAATCACGTAGCAGCTCAAGCAGAGAAGCTGCACACTGGCTGTGGAATTCCCCTTTAACATTTGACAACAATTCAGAATAAAAATACACCACAAAGGAGCACAAGTTTGTGAAGAAATAGCGTACGGATTTAAAGTAAAACAAATCCCAGCGAATACAGAAAAGCAACAGTAGAAAAAAGTTGAATGTAATTTTTTTTCATACCAAACATTCATTAAAAAAATTACTAAATCTAAATCCTCATCATCATGCTGGATGGCTTGCATTCTTGGCATGGTGTTCCTGAGAAACGCAGTCTGATGCTCTTCATCGATTACCTGAGCGGGTTGGAGGAGAGGTGCAGCAGATGGCTGGGTTTATTTGGAATTGTTGGTTTGGGTCTGGGAGAACTTTTTGAAGGGGCGGATTCGCTAGCAACACTGAAGGTCTTCATCAGCTGAGCCACACGGCCACGTCCCAAACTTCCCTGTTCCCCGTCTACAGATTCGGTGCGTTTGGAGGCAGCCATCACACGGAAATCTTTTCCTGTAGGGTGGCACAAAAATAAATGAATAAATAAAAAAGTGTGACAATAAGGTCTAGCATTTTACAGACCGGGCAGAATAGTATGTATGAAGTTTGTCATATTCCCTAATTTTTGGGTGTTTCTCTGAGTACCCTACTTTACTTTTACACCTCAAAAACAATTTAGTAGAATTAATTTGCTACTAGGGCAGTACGGTGGCTTGGTGGGAAGCACTGTCACCTCACAGCAAGAAGATCCTGGCTTTGATCCCCAGGCACAGCGGTCCGGGTCATTTCTGTGCGGAGTTTGCATGTTCTCCCCATGTCTGTGTGGGTTTCCTCCGGGAGCTCCGGTTTCCTCCCACAGTCCAAAAACATGCAGTCAGGTTAATTGGAGACACTGAATTGCCTTATAGGTGAATGGGTGTATGTGTGTGTGTTTGTGTGTGTGTATGTGTGTGTCTGCCCTGCGATGGACTGGCGCCCCGTCCAGGGTGTTACTGTGTGCCTTGCGCCCATTGAAGAGCTGGGATAGGCTCCAGCACCCGCGACCCTGATTGGATAAGCGGTTAAGAATGTGAGTAAGTGATTTGCTACTCCAAATTGCCCCTAAGTCTGAAAAATGTGATGCTTTGCAATAGATTTTTGCCCTGTCCAGGGTGTATTCCTTAATATCTTCCCATTGTGATTTAGTATTTCTGGGATAGGCTCTGGACTGTAACCAATACTCAGCACTTACTAAAGTTGTATAAATAATATAAATTAATAATTTGATGTTGTCACAGAAGTAACTGTATCACATAATTCATGAAAGTATCATGCAGCTTAAAGTAACCCACCATCTATAACTTGTATTCATGAACAAGCATTCAAATAAATTCTTATTAACAACATGTGCTCATTAGATAGAGGCTGTGGCAAACTGGTATTATGTTAACATTAAAATTACATTTTGTTTAGCGATGGGCAATATTTAATTGTCTTAAAGCAGCTTCAAACAGATACAGATCCAAAACCTCTGATTACCAAAAACGTTATAATAATAGCTTTACCGTAAAAAAGCCATTTTTGTCCTAAATAACACTGTGTATGTACGCTTTGGTGACGCAGTGATAATTCACGCTAGCCCATTACTGCTGGGATCCAGGGTTCCAATCCCCAGCTGTGCTATCAGCCGGTCGGGTGTCTACATACAGATATGATTGGCTATGTCTGAAAAGCGAGCTGGCCGAAGCATGATGAATTGTCATCCTGTCTGGGGTATGTCTGGGGTATGTTACTTCATAGCGAACAGTGATTTCGAGAAAACTGGACCCAGATAAAGAAAACCAATGTACAGTGGTAACTGTGTATACTAAAAGGTCAGCATACACTGTAAAATGTAATATTTACATTTTCATACTACAGTAGTGCAAATGGTCAAGACGTAATTATTTAAATGTCCAGAAACAGGCAGGGCTATTTTGCTCCTGCAGGAGAAACCTGACATTGTTATAGGAATAAAGTACAGCCTGAGGACCCACCCTTCTTAGATGTTTAAGACATTTTTCCAAAAGAAAAAATAACTGAATAAAAAAAGCTAAAGATTAAAGGTGAATTTAAATAATTGATTAGGAATATTCAGTACAAGACAGATCTTATGTATATTCATTTCTAAATAATGTTGCAGTGCTGCAACTTTGCAAATGTCTTTGCAAGTGTTTTGTAACTACAATAATTTAGCAAGCCAGTAGGAAAGTGGAGGTAATAAACACTAAATAGTTATGTTCTCTTAACATGCATGATTTCTAGATTTTTGTCATCAAGCTGCCACTCTCAGTGTACTGAATGATTGTGAGTCAATTTCTTGATTTAACTCACTGCCAACATAGAAGCTGAGCCCAGAGTTTTGGAGTTGGTTTTTTACTGAGTATCTCACACTAATGGAGCAAGTATGAGCTCTGTACATTGGCAGAAGGTTCAAATTAAACAAATCAGTTAAGTTTGTGGCATCAGGTAAAGACATCTTACCCTAGTGCAATGGTTCTCAACCAGGGGGCTAAGAAGAGTAAAAAAGAATCACTTGTGAGAAAATAGAAAAATCAATAGGATATTGTCATATGTTAGATTTCTTGCGATGTCATTTAGATCTATTTTAAACTGCCTATAGTCTACGTTGGGTCTTTAAGAATGGACACATTTGATTTGCCCTCCTTAAGAGACTATGAAGGATTCTAATTCAGATGCAGTTTCCACTGAAGTAACCCAAGGTAAGGAAACTCCCACCAGCAGTTTACCAGAAATACATCAACCAACATTAGAAAATATTTATACCTTCATTATGGATTCGTCAAATTTCCCATGAGCAAGAACACAACCCCTTTTGTCATCCTTGGTGAAAATGTAAGAATAATACCATAACCCTTGTCGAGGGGTCATCATTATTCAAACAATTCACAATTTACATACCAATGTACACCAATCAGCCATAACATTAAAACCACCTCCTTGTTTCTACACTCACTGTCTATTTAATTAGCTCCACTTACCATATAGAAGCACTTTGTAATTCTACAATTACTGACTGTAGACTACAGAGCAGGTATTATTTGTGTGTTGGATCATTCTCAGCACTGCAGTGACACTGACATGGTGGTGGTGAGTTAGTGTGTGTTCTGCTGGTATGAGTGGATCAGACACAGCAATGCTGATGGAGTTTTTAAACACCTCACTGTCACTGCTGGACTAAGAATATTCCACCAACCAAAAATATCCAGCCAACAGTGCCCCGTGGGAAGCATTCTGTAACTACTGATGAAGGTCTAGAAGATGACCAACTCAAACAGCAGCAATAGATGAGCGATCGTCTCTGACTTTACATCGACAAGGTGGACCAACTAGGTAGGAGTGTCTAATAGAGTGGACAGTGAGTGGACACGTATTAAAAAAACCTCCAGCATCGCTGCTGTGTCTGATCCACTCATACCAGCACAACACACACTAACACACCACCACCATGTCAGTGTCATTGCAGGGCTGAGAATGATCCACCACCTAAATAATACCTGATCTGTGGTGGTCCTGTGGGGGTCCTGACCACTGAAGAACAGGGTGAAAACAGGCTAAAAAGGTATGTAGAGAAACAGATGGACTACAGTCAGTAATTGTAGAACTACAAAGTGCTTCTATATGGTAAGTGGAGCTGATAAAATGGACAGTGAGTGTAGAAACAAGGAGGTGGTTTAATGTTATGGCTGATTGGTGTACATCATCCATATGCTAGGCAATAAAACAGATATGAGACCACATTTTCTGTTTGCTTACTGAAATTACGTTGAACTATTGGTAGCCCTGCAGCAAATTGTTGAGATTATAAATGCTTTAATATTAACTGGTTTACTTCTTTTGTTTGCATTGGAACATCACAAACAAAGCTGCCAAAAATGGTCAAATCTAAACCATTGCACACCAAACTGCAGAAATACATGGGACTAAATTGTTACCACCCTCAACTTAACATTCATTAGCCCTTAATTTCTTCATGTTACCATCAATGACTTACACCTCTCTACTGGAGTTTTTCTACCACATTTTTTTTCCCAGCTGCCCCAGGTCCCCAACTGCTGTTTTGATATTTTTCTAAAGGTGTTTGATGGGATTCAGATCTGAACTCATTTCTGGCCTCAGAACTCTCCAGCGCTTTGTCTTAATACTTTTGTCTGGGTGCTTTTTGAAGTCATTGTCCTGCTAAGACCCATGATCTCTGACAGAGGCCCGGCTTAGACACCGGTCCCTACACTGCGGTCCAAATTTCTTTGGTAGTCTTTAGATTCCATGATACCATGCACACAGTCAAGGCATTCAGTGCCAGATGCAGCAAAGCAACCACAAAATATTGCAACTTCTTTTCTACCACTTCTTGCAAGTTTCAAAATATGATTTGATAGATGAAACATGGAAATATAGAATATAGTTTTAGCACTATAGTTTTGTAAAAACACTATATTCTTCTAATGTAAACACATTACTGTCCACCTCTGGACACAGCTGTAATACCTCACGAGTTGCACTGGTGATTCAAAAATGGGGGACTTTCACTCGTTCACTTTTATTACTGTTCACACAGGCAGTGAATCTGTTCTCACACGTTTTCCTCCTTTTCTTCCTTCCTTTCCTCCCTCCATTAACATCTCTCCCTGTTTCTCATCATTTTTTTCCCTCGCTGTCCCTGGCTTTTTCTTCCTGGGCTGCAGACTGCCAGACCGGAGGTCGTTGGCAGAGGAAGTGGAGCAGGGACGCAGCTGGGTATAGTTGGTGTGTGTGTGAATGTGTGTGTGTGTGTGTGTGTGTGTGTGTGCGTTCGTGTGTACGTGTGCTTGTGTAATTGAGGGACGGAGGGACGGGAGATGAGGAAAGGAGGGCCGCAGGGATGGCGGTGCAGTGCAGCCAGACACCAGAAGGCTTGAGGAACCACGTATTTTTAGCCACGTCCCTAAAGGACCCAGATGTGTGAGCTTGGTCTTACTCTCAAACACACACACACACACACACACACAAACACAACCATACATGTATTCACCTCTTCATACTTTTACACAAACTCTGACACACTTGTTTTTTCTCCACACAAAACCATTTCACCCATAATCTAACGAGTGCCCCAGTATTCCTCTCTAAAGACACGATGCAGGCGACAGGCTCTAACTGCCCTTTTCCAAATTCATTCTCCCCTTCCTCCTCTCTCGCCTTCCTGCCCTTTTCCCCCCTCCCCACTCCATCCTCCACCCCCCGCCGGTCCCTGACCCGTGGTTCCTGTGTTAATGTCCTCTCGTCGCACTGCGTGGGCCTGCCTCTGATTGTCTCACTGTGTTGTGTGGTCTCCACGGAAACCCTGGACAGGCTCCAACGACCTCGACGGACACACATGCCTGCAGCACTATTACGCACACACATGGTATTACTTGCCGTTGCTGATCCACCACGTTTTGTACGCCCAACTAATAGCCTGTGCCAAGCCCAGCAAACGCGTCCCATATGTGTGCGTCCATGTGCGTGTGCGTCTGTGTGTGTGTGTGTGTGTTGAAACACGTTTGCGTCCCACGAGCCACTCCCTCCTGTTAGCTGACACCAGCAGAAAGAGCGGCGTGCTATCTTTCCATAACCGCCCGGCTTCCGCCCAGAGAACGCACTGGCACAACCTGATCTGAGAAAAGCTGTGCAACCTGAGCCTGGGATCTGTGAGGTCGCACACACACACACACACACACACACACACTCTCACACACACACACTCACACACTTTCCTGCTCAGCTGTAACTGTGCAATCACTTGTGACTGGAAAGCCTGAAGCATCTAATTACAACGCCAAAAGTCTGATCGTGCTATCAAACTAATACTCTGTTCATGTATCAGAATGCAGAGCTCAGAGACTTTCCCTAATATGTGTTTTTATATACACCAATCAGCCATAACAATAAAATTGAGTGTAGAAACAAGGAGGTGGTTTAATGTTATGGCTGATCAGTGTATTTTTCTATATACAGACAGGTAAAACATGAAAGAAAAATATAGAATAACATCTTGCAGTTTGCCTGTTTTTAATATTGCTTGAACAAATCTTTAATGATAGACGAAATTAAGTGGAAGCAATCACATAACTATATAAAAATATATAGAATACCTTATAATTGAAAATAATAATAATTCTACAGTGTTTATAAAAAGTCATGTAGTGAGTTGCATAACTATAGTTTAGTGAGTCAGTCAGTTTGTTATTTGTCCACACTAAGAATTTTATATCCTTTATAATGTGAAATAGCTCAATAAATTATTGACACGTAATTGTGAACTGCTGGGTAGGAACATACAGTAACTTAGATTATCAGTCTCTGGGTGCCCTGTCATTTTTTTGAACTTCATGGCATTGACTGTTTCCCATTAGTGAATTTTCCTCCCAATCTAGTCGTATCCAATTACCCGATTGCACTACGCTTCCTCTCTAATGATGTTGACCTCCACTCCTGACCGAGGAGAGCCGTAACAAACACACGCCCCCTCCGACACGTGTGCAGTAGCCGACTGCATCTTTTCGCCTGTAAGAGGCGAGTTCATATGAGGCTCAGTTTCGGGCATGGAGAGTCATGCACTGATCCCATTATCCCCAGTCTCTGTGCAGGTGCCATCAATCAGCCAGCAGAGGTCGTAATTGCATCTGTTATGAGGAATCCCCTCCGGCACCCTTAGTATGAACAAAACAATCCTTGGACGTGTTGACGCCCAGCCTGTCGGTAGCAAAGCTGAGATTCGAACTCATAAGTTTGAGACGTCAGCTCTTGTGTGACTTTTCTGTACTTCAATTAGTTGTCCAAATAACTGCATTTATTAAAAGAAGTACTACACATGAAACAGTGGTCTGTTTAAGGTCAGAAAAAAACCCAAACTGTCACGTTATGCTAAGTGAAAATTCGTTTGGATGGTTAGACATTATTCATGTATACAAACATAAACAGGTTGGTAAAAACATTTTCAATTTATTTTGCAATATGGCCTTTTCACTAGTTTTTAGTGTTGTTTTCTTATTATTACCACCCTCGTGTACTTTCTCATTGCAAGTTTCATGCTTGTTAATGTTGTAAATATACCTTCACATAAGCTGCTCAGGAATCATTTCAAGTGGATCTTTCATACACATTTAACACTTCTGATTAAACTCGGAAGCTACTTAAGAAGCCTCAAGTGGCTTGAACTGGGTTTGTTAAAATGAAATCAGTGAAGTATCCAGGGCAGGGCTACTCGAGGACAAGCACTGAGAAGCACTGCTCTATGGCTAAATGGTAGCTTTTACTGGCCATTCATGTGACTGTTAGGGTGCTGGGGTCCAGGGTTTGATTCTCGAGAGGTGGTATCAACCAGACGGTCGTCTACATGATTGGAAATGTCTGTGGGGAAGGGCGGATTTCTGAGGCTTCATGATGGATTGGCATCCTGTCCGGGTGTGTTACTGCACTGCGTCCAGTGATTCAGGGGAAACCAGACTCACTGTGACCCTGACCAGATTAAAGCAAATCGTTAGAATTGAAGATAAAATGAAGATATTGAAGATATTAACATTGAAGATATTAACATTTTCAGCATTTAGCAGATGCTTTTATCCAAAGCGACTTACAGTACTGTGACAGTATATTGTCTAAGCCAGTGGTTCTCAAACTTTTTAGACCAAGTACCACCCATTATCAAACCAAAACTTCCAAGTACCACCTATGTTTCTCATCACAGAACCACATATGGCACACATTAATTAGGTGTGTGTGTATATATTAGTGGTGGGAATGATGGCTTCTTGAAGGGAGCCGGATCTTTTGGCTCGGTTCCTTTTAAAGAGCCGTTCAAAGAAATGGCTCTTCGTTCTTCGGGAGGCGCTACTGGGTAAACTATAAGACACCCCCGATATTAATATCAAATTTTGCTACCTTGCCTTAAATGAATTCCTAATTCAAACAACACTTAAACGAGAAAAAAAAGTTACTTCAAAAGGAAAAAAACTACAGAGAAGAGACGTACTGTGGTTGCATCGCATTAAGTTTCAGAACAATCCTCTCTTGTGCAGAGATGTGACTGTTTGTTTCTGCTTTAAAACATAAGCGCCATGAAATAATCAGATTTAACACAATTAAACAAGTTTATAGTTTATTTCTCAATTATTTGCCATTATACTACTAGCTCTCTCTCTCTCTCTCTCTCTCTCTCTCTCTGTGTGTGTGTGTGTGTGTGTGTGTGTGTGTGTGTCGCTCTCCGTGATACTGAAAGTGTTTCGGATTTGAATATCGACAATAAACAGCTCTTATTACAATTTACGATTAATTTCCTCTACTGATGTGAAGCTGAATGGGTGGATTACAGTCTAGAACTGCGCAGAAATAAAAGACTCGGTTCCTTTCGTTCATTTCAAAGATCCGTTCAATAGAATCGGATCGTTCGCGAACGACTCATCACTAGTATATCTGCAGTTACCACTGACCATTTCAGTGAGTGCGCCTGTTTAGCGGAGCAGCCTCGTGATGTCAGGAACGAGATCAGTGAGATTCAAACGCAGATCTGCTCTGATAAAAGCGAGAGAGCTACTGATAACTTTACTGATAACTTTACTGATAACTTTTCTGAAATTTCGAGATGGAAACCGCGAACGTGAAGTATAGACGTAATGAAGTACAGTGGCTGCGTAGCCCCGAATATTTTTAAAAACACATTCGTTTTAATTAAACTGATTTTATTAAAACAGAATTATAAGAACTTTGAAACAGATTTTATTAGTAATTTCCACATTTGTTTCATTTTTTTTTTTTTTTTTAATAATTATTAAATTATTAATTTTTTCGGTGCATGTAATTACTTTTCCGAGATTATCTGGCGTACCACCTCGTGCTGCTTCACGTACCACCAGTGGTACGCGTACCACAGTTTGAGAACCACTGGTCTAAGCAATTGAGGGTTAAAGGCCTTACTTAAGGGCCCAACCGTGGCAACCTGGCAGTGGTGGGGCTTGAACCAGTGACCTTTTGGTAACTAGTCCAGTACCTTAACCACTAGGCTACAACTGCCAATATATATAATATGATCGTAATATTCTAGTTTTTAGTAGCCAGTTCACCCTGTTCAAAGTCACAGTGGGTCTGGAGCCACCTGGAAAACACTTGTCTCAAGGTAGGAATGTATCCTGGACAAAAGACCTCTCTCGGATAATGCCAAACACAAACACATTTACTTACTCACACCTTAGGGCAGTTAGAATATCCAGTCCACCGTTTTCATGCACCTTCTGGTTTCAAGCATGGCTTCTAGTCAATGCCATTGTGGGGTTTTACATGTTCTCCTCTGTCTGTGTGGGTTTCCTCCAGATATTTAGTTTTCTCCCACATCTCAAAAACATGCAGCAAGTAAACTGACTACTTTAAATTGCCCAAATATGTAAATAAATCTGTGTGAATTTTTGCTATGATAGCTAGTGTTTCTGATTGGTACTGGACACACTGTGACCCTGACAAGAATAAACCTGTTAGTAAAACTGAATGAACAAATGAAAATAACCTGTTCAAGGTTACTTTAATTCATTTATTTTGACTGATAGTGAGTGGATACATATTGCATTTTTTGTTGCAGTCTATTGAATGACATTTTGATCAGGCCAAAATACCACCCTGATCCAAATCATCAAAAGAAGGCGCTATCTCTTTAAATGCCCCAGCCTCAGAGAAAAGGGGGGCAGAAATGGGGCAGAGGGCAGAATTCCGGAGCGGCACGTCTGTACACTGAGCCAGGCCGCAGGGGGGTCATGGCTGCCAGAGGGAGGGTGTGTGTGTGTGTGTGTGTGTGTGAGGGGCTTTGAGCAGAGCCGAGGCTGGGGGCCCTGTCACTTATCAGCATCGGCCGAGCGTCGCCCAGGGCCAGAGTCGGGAAGCAGCACAGGAATGTGTGTCCTTCCCTCTGAAGGTGAGGAGAAGAGACGCCACAAACCCACACACACACACTCAGTCAACTCACACACTCACACACACACACACACACGGGCTTTCATATACGCATGCATGCACGCAAAGACGAAGCCAGCAGCTGCGGGAGGCTGTAACACTCGCACGCACACGCTCACCCACAGGAGCCAACATGCACACACATGCGCGCACACACTCACACTGCCAAACTCCCAGGCTGTCAGCCACACATACACTGATAATACTCATAAACGTGAGAAGCACAATCGGAATCACGCCCTTATGTTCCAAAAATACAACTGCCACTGGCCAATTTATGATTTTCATTACGTTTGATTTGTGTAGTGATTGTATGGCCTGAATTTTGTGAGTTAGCAATCAGTAGTCAAGGCTTTGGCAAAAAAGCTAATTATGAATTATTTCTGGCTTGCCCTGGTATTTTTATCTTGCTCTAAGTTTTATAAATTATAAGGTGAAAAACCTGTCTGAGCCAGTTGCCAGCAAGGTAAGCTAACTAGACACTTGTTAACAGTACGACGACTCAACATAACACATTTACACCATCTAATACAGCCTCTTAAATGACCACAGATCATACATTCTGATGGAATTAATCAATGTGGCTGTACATTACTGTATAAAATCAACACTACTGGCATCAGTGCCTCACCAATATGGATTCTGTGCATTGCAACAAGAAGTACCACCTCTTTAGAAGTCAACACAGCAAAGTAGCTCTTCACTGGTTAAAAAACTAAATACAAAGCACTTCAATATTGAGTAAACTAAAAGAATTAAACATTTTTAATATTGCCATGTACTCTTTCCTCAGTGTTATTGAATATTCTGATTTATGACAACAAACCTAGAATGGTTGCTCAGGTGGCACAATGATCTATGCTAGCTCACCAGCTAGGATGAGGCTCCATGACTACTGCACCTTATTTAATGGTACGCGCATTGGGTTAAATCGTCTGCCTTACATTTGCCATTACAAAAATGTGTTTAGGGCAGCAGTGGCTCAATGGCTAAGATGCTCTACTAGTAATCATAAGGTTTCCGGTTCAAACTCCATTATCGCCAAGTTACCACTGTTACCCCTGAGCAAAACCCTTAACCCTCAGTTGCTTTAACTGTATCCAGTGATAACTGTAAGTCACTTTGGATAAAAGCATCCACTAAATGCTGCAAATGTCAATGTGTTTAAAAAAGGCTGTACAATGTACATAAGCCCCAAGGCTAACCAATGTTTTTTAGAATTTAATATGCTCTTTTGAAGTGTAAAGGACAGTCTGATTAAAATAAAAATAACAGCTTTTCCATTATTGTGTACAGAGACTAAAAAGCTGCAGTTACCCGTTTCACTAAGCACTTTATTTTAGAATCAAAAGTCGATCTGTTATCACGTGTAGCTGCTTTATTAAAGAATAAATCAATTTAATTTATGTTTAAACTAATAAAGCAGTAATTACATAGCTGTAAAGAAATCACAGTGTGTCCAAAAATCATATATCTTTCAAGAGCAGTATGTACTACAGTTGTGTACAGCTGTGTTGAAGCAGAGAAGCAGCTGTGAAGTGACCCACATTTAAATAAATAATGAACAGTCAAGTGGACACTTTGCATTTGCTCCATAAAGTCGTTAACCTGCTGTGCTTTATTACAATCATATATTTATTTCACACCGTACAGGGCTTTACCTGGAGCTGGTAAAAACATAAGTGGTGTTTAGTGGCTGCAGTGTGTCAACATGTCCAGCAGGGGGCAATGACACAAACATTAAAAATGAAGTGCATGTAATATCAATAACACACACTGGGTGGTGCTGCTTCGGCTAGACAGTCTATTGATTATGAGTCACAGAACTCATCACTGATATATCGAAAACACACACAAAAAAACCTACATAGAAGTAAGATTAATTTTAAAGGAAAAGGATAAAAAAAAGATAAACACAGATGAACCCTGAACTAAAAGAAAAAAGGCAGAGACAAGTGACCATTATTAGTATCAGATTTTCTGTTGTACAAGCATGGTTGGGTCATGGTCTGTCAGGTCAGTCAGATTCCAGTCTGGGACAGTTAGATTAGGGTGACTAGTCAAAAGAGAGCAAAGACACTTCAAGACTTAAGTGGCGTTAAGTTCCAGCTATCTAGATTTAATCTGGAATGTGGAATGTAGTGTCAGTGTAACTATATGTGACTTGAACATGACAAACTCGTCTTGACTTGGCAGACTTGGGATCAGACTTGGGATCAACCCACGGTGATGTGCAGCACCTACTCTATCAGCTGCATCTACTCTACCATCTACTACCCTACCATCATGATGCCAATAATTATAATGCCGTTATCATATCATCATCATCATCATCATGATAATCATAATAATACCACACATTCACTTCACTACAATCATTTGCATCTAGGGGGGCGGCACGATGGCTAAGTGGGTAGCACTGTTGCCTCACAGCAAGAAGGTCCTGGGTTCGATCCACAGGTGGGGCGGTCCGGGTCCTTTCTGTGTGGAGTATGTTCTCCCCGTGGGGTTTACTCCGGGTGTTCCGGTTTCCTCCCACAGTCCAAAGACATGCAAGTGAGGTGAATTGGAGATACTAAATTGTCCATGACTGTGTTTGATATAACCTTGTGAACTGATGAACCTTGTGTAATGAGTAACTACTGTTTCTGTCATGAATGTAACCAAAGTGTAAAACATGACGTTACAATCCTAATAAACAAACAAACCAATTGCACCTAGGGGTATTTTAGAGTGGACAGTTCACTTTTTGCATGTTTTCAGGAGATGGAATATAAGCAGAGGAAACCACAAGGACACAATGCTTTAGTCTAGCCATGGTCGCCATGGTGACAGTAGGGTCACAATGGCCCCGGACCCACGTTGCTGTGCAGCACCCACACCTGCTGCAGCACCGTGCCACCCAAATACGATTTAACAAACGTGATTATGATTTAGCAAACGTGATTATTTCACTGATGCTGGAACAATAGCACCACCTAGAGGAAGACCAGATCACTAACTTAAATCTTCATTGTTTTTCCAGTGAGCTTCTTGTGTTCTTGTTTCCCAGCATGATACAGATCAGTACCAGACTTAGTCTGGTAGAGAAGGCTTTTGTGCATATCAGTCACGGTCACAGTATTACTGTGTTTTATATACATTAGATCATTGATCCAATATAGAGATAATATAAAACTCCTGGTACGTTACATGTCTCATGTAAGCTACCTACCTCTGTTAACAGGAGGCTCACAAGGCTCATTTCGGCCTTCGAGTCTGCTGGTGATTGACAGCGGCGTGCTTTTCTCCTGTTGGTCCCGGTAAACAAGGCTGTGCAGGAGACTAGGCGTCGAGGGGTTAGACAATAGGTGGGGTCTGTAGCAAAGGGAGGACAGCAGTGCCGACCCATCCACAGTTTCACACGCGTCATCTTCCTCTTCTTCATCTTTAATCTGATGGGATAGTAAAATGAGTCCACATGATACACTGGCAGTTATGGCAGTAAATGTGCAAAGAGTTGACAACCAAATAATTACGTATAGCTCGTTTACTGTGCACACACACAAAGAATATGTTCTAGTCAGACCCATTAACGTGGTTGTCCAAGTTTTCACGTTGATTATGTGGCTTTCAACTCAATAAATACACTTTTATATTCCTAGTGTACAATCTAAATTCTACAGCCTAACTAGAACAAGCAGAACCACATTTTGGATTCTGTCTGGAACTGCCACAGCTAAAAGACATGGTTAAATGTATAAAATAAATAAATAAAATAAAAGGCCTTCTCAGTTAGATCTGCTGGCACTGGACTTCACCGTCAGTCCCTTGTACAAGACTCTCGTCAGTGGACGACAAGCCTTTGAGTTCTACTTCACCCAAATGTGTATATGTATATGTTTGGCCTTCCTCTTGTTTCTCAATGCTTTCATCCTCCAGATAGATAAAAGCTACACATAAGTACATGAACAATAAATATCAGTTGCTCCTCCAATTAATTTTTCTTCTTGACAAAATGTGAAATCAGTCATCCCAAATAATTTTCTGAATGCTGCATTTGTCCAGTTTTATTGTGTCTAATGCATAACAGATATTAACCATATAACTGATGGCACCATACACATGAGAAACAGCTTTGCTTAGTGCCACAAGAGAATAGAGGAGTGTGTACATGGTACTATAAAGCTGTAAAAAAAAGGCCCTGCCCCTGCCTTAGCCTCTAGAGACATTCCCACAATCCCATCCATCTGTGACTGACATGCTCTCCGTCTCTGACACTTTAATTCCCCGATCAACTTTATCAACCATCTGTTCCAAGCAAACCCAGACGCCCAGCTCGGTCCTGCACGCCGCTCCTGCACTCCCACAGCAGGGTACGCTGGGTACAGTTATTCGCAAGCATGGTATTAGCTGACACTGCGATGCTGATGACACATCACGGCATGTATCAACCATACTAAATGATAAAAATCATTTTAATTAGCTGATGATAAGGTAGAGAAACCACGGACTGCATGAATTAACTATTTATCAACTACATTCTGTGTGTTAAAGGACCTTTTGTGAGCTAAAATCTCTAACTTGAAGCTCATATTAATAAAAGTATTCAGACCCCTTGATTTTTTGCACTTTATTTAATTTTAAATGAATTTAATTGACAGTTTTACCTATTAATTTACACCTAATCACTCATCATGACAAAGTGAAAACGATGTCTAGTGTTTTGGGAAAATTAATTAAGATTTAAAAACTGAAACGGAAAAGCTTCTCAGTGGCAAGAACAGGAAGACTAGTGAGAAATAAGGGCTGGATGAGTGCAGCCAAATATAGAAACATCCTTAAAGAAAACTTCCATCAGAGTACACCATTTTTGTCTGGTGACATCCAGATATTCTCAAGTATACATAATCCCTACAGCAGGTCTTGGGTCTGCCTAACTGATTCCACTGAGTGAAATAGGAGCCGACCATGGGGTAAGATCCTTGCTAGATGCCAAAACCCCATCAACTGAACCCTCTTAATAAACCCTTATTTTGGTACTCAGTAACTCTTAGTCAGGGTCTTGTGACTAATGCCATATTGCTGATGTTAATGGCTGGGAGCCACTGCATGTTGCTATTTACTAATGCTATAAAAGTAGGCCTTGGAGACAGCAAGAGGTTAACAGATAACATAGGGACATGAACAGATCACATCTCACTCCATAAGACTTTATTTGCTCTTGCTTTTGGGTTCTTTTAGTAAAAACTAGGGTTATCTGTCCAAAAGATTTAGTAAACAGTCGATCATAAAAAGCAAATGTGACATTACTGTTCATTACTCAGTTGCATTTTGTTTCATCACTGACCTTTCCAGCTGTTTTGAATTAAACTAGACCCAGAACTCCAAGTTCTATTAGTTTCTGTTTTAAAACAGCTCTTATTTTCCAATGAGACCACAAGAAACAGTGCTCAGTTATTGAGAACAGTAATGCAAAAGTAAGGACAGAGACAGGTGTATGCTGGGCTGCGGGGAGGGACAGGCGGGCCTGGTGAGATCTGAGAAGGAGTGCCGAGGACAGCTGGTGTTGTGACCTCAGCCCTTGCAGGCATCAGAGAGAAGTGAGACCACAGACACGCACACAGGCTATATAACTCCACACTGAAACACAGGGGACGTGACACTGCCTTATAATCTGACCTCTACACTTCAGCAATGTTACAGAGTCAGATAAGGAGAGACAGAGTCAACAGGGGACATACAGACCTAAATAATGAAAGCCCGAGGGAAAGATGAGCTAATCTGGTCCAAGCTTTGATAAGTCTCAATCAGGGTTGTAGTACTGTAGAGTTCTACCGATGATCTTGGCTTTATCTTGCACTTGAGCTTTCGGTCTTGTTTTTTTCCCTTCTAATATATCCCCCGTCAATAAAATAAAGACGAATGTTTCTTCGGAAGATTTAATACAAAGATTCCATTTCACTAATAGCTTTGTCGTTATCAGAAACACAGTCAGTCTGGTAAGTCTGGGTCTCTTATATATGTTCAGGGTTAGAGGGTAAGAAAGTCGGATCATAGGTCCTCATAACTGGTGCAACTGCGGCCCCTGCTGGCTGACAGATGGCGCCTTCACAGGGCTGAGGAATAATGCTGATGGGGGTGTGGCCCTTCGTACACAGTACCCGTCAAGTGTATGAACTCGACTCGTGCAGGTGAAAAATGCAGTCTGTACTGACTGTATGTGCCGGAGGGGGCGTATGTCAGTTGAGAGGCGTCCTCAGTCAGCGGTGAAGGGTCGAATCAGTATAGAGGACGCAATCAGGGTAATTGGACACGACTAGATTAGGGGAGAAAAATTGGGGAAAAAAGTGGGGGAAAAAAAAAAAAAAAAAAAAGAAAATGTTTCAGGTTGTTCAGTTATAAAAAAGGAAATTTAATGCATCATCATCCACCAACTGCACACACCGAAGGGTCCTGTAGTATCAACACTGGTTTCCAGGGTTAAAGAAAAATGCTGCCATTGAGATGAATGATGGTATTAAATTCAGTTATTTTCCCATATATTAAGCACAACCCATCTGTAGGCAAAAAGTTTTTAGCTATTTATTTTTTAGTTATACACTAGAGAGAGAGAGAGAGAGAGAGAGAGAGAGAGAGAGAGAGATCTGGTAATTTTGAGTCATCACTTTCAGGGACTTTCCTAAAGGAAACATGACAAGTGCTGATGCAAAGCCAGCACTGACACAGAACTGGTGAGTGTCGAGCCTGTAACTAATAAGCTCCCTAACTCAGCTTTTTCTTTACCGGTTCACACATCCTATTACATACAAAACAAAATAATGCCTAGAACTCAATATTTTTACATACACCTGTAAGACACAAGTATGTCATGGCAGTCTTGCTATTTCAGTGATTTCTGCAATTACTTTCACTGTGAGGTCTCTTAAGTTTATTGTGGGGTTTTGTATGTGCTGGGTCAAAATTAAACAAAGATCAGCTTATTTACTTAAATTATAAATTTGGTGTCATGGATGGAAAGTTGAATATGGTTATTTAACTTGGTAGCATGGCCTCCTAATTCCATGTTAGTGATTTTGTTTAACTGTAACTTACTTATCTGGGGTCATATAAATAGGGTGAGTTTAACTGCACCCGTTAGACTCAAATGTGTATGTGTTCTGATCACAGAATCATGATAATTGAAATCCCACTGAAACTGCTAAACTCCAATGTCACCTAGAGCAACAAGTAGCAGACTTAATGTTACAATAATTGTATACATTGTCTAACATGTCCTTTTATGTCATAAAATAGTAGCTCTGCTAATTTGTTAACCATTTTAAATGTGATGTACACTGATCAGCCATATTATTAAAACAACCTCCTTGTTTCTACACTCATTTTTCATTTTATCAGCTCCACTTACCATATAGAAGCATTTTGGAGTTCTACAATTACTGACTGTAGTACATCTGTTTCTCTACATACTTTTTTTTTAGCCTGCTTTCACCATGTTCTTCAATGGTCAGGACCCCCACAGGGTAGGTATTATTTAGGTGGTGGATCATTCTCAGCACTGCAGTGACACTGACATGGTGGTGTTGTGCTGGTATGAGTGGATCAGACACAGCAATGCCGATGGAGTTTTTAAATACCGTGTCCACTCACTGTCCACTCTATTAGACACTCCTACCTAGTTGGTTCACCTTGTAGATGTAAAGTCAGAGACGATCGCTCATCTATTGCTGCTGTTTGAATTGGTCATCTTCTAGACCTTCATCAGTGGTCAAAGGACGCTGCCCATGGGGCACTGTTGGCTGGATATTTTTGGTTGGTGGACTATTCTCAGTCCAGCAGTGACAGTGAGGTGTTTTAAAACTCCATCAGCACTGCTGTGTCTTATCCACTCATACCAGCACAACACACACTAACACACCACCACCATGTCAGTGTCACTGCAGTGCTGAGAATGACCCACCACCCAAATAATACCTGCTCTGTAGTGGTCCTGGGAGAGTCCTGACCATTGAAAGGGGGCTAACAAAGCATGCAGAGAAACAGATGGACTACAGTCAGTAATTGTAGAACTACAAAGTGCTTCTATATGGTAAGTGAAGCCAATAAAATGGACAGTAGAAACAAGAAGGTGGTTTTAATGTTATGGCTGAACGGTGTATATTGTGTAATGTTGGTCCAAAATCTCCTAAAAGTGTTGTATGTCTTGAGACCTAGTGATTTTGAAAGTCAAAGCATATAATATATATATATACTGTATATATACAGTATATATATATATACAGTGTATCACAAAAGTGAGTACACCCCTCACATTTCTGCAGATATTTAAGTATATCTTTTCATGGGACAACACTGACAAAATGACACTTTGACACAATGAAAAGTAGTCTGTGTGCAGCTTATATAACAGTGTAAATTTATTCTTCCCTCAAAATAACTCAATATACAGCCATTAATGTCTAAACCACCGGCAACAAAAGTGAGTACACCCCTAAGAGACAACACCCCTAAATGTCCAAATTGAGCACTGCTTGTCATTTTCCCTCCAAAATGTCATGTGATTTGTTAGTGTTACTAGGTCTCAGGTGTGCATAGGGAGCAGGTGTGTTCAATTTAGTAGTACAGCTCTCACACTCTCATACTGGTCACTGAAAGTTCCAACATGGCACCTCATGGCAAAGAACTCTCTGAGGATCTTAAAAGATGAATTGTTGCGCTACATGAAGATGGCCAAGGCTACAAAAAGATTGCCAACACCCTGAAACTGAGCTGCAGCACAGTGGCCAAGATCATCCAGCATTTTAAAAGAGCAGGGTCCACTCAGAACAGACCTCGCGTTGGTCGTCCAAAGAAGCTGAGTGCACGTGCTCAGCGTCACATCCAACTGCTGTCTTTGAAAGATAGGCGCAGGAGTGCTGTCAGCATTGCTGCAGAGATTAAAAAGGTGGGGGGTCAGCCTGTCAGTGCTCAGACCATACGCCGCACACTACATCAAATTGGTCTGCATGGCTGTCACCCCAGAAGGAAGCCTCTTCTGAAGTCTCTACACAAGAAAGCCCGCAAACAGTTTGCTGAAGACATGTCAACAAAGGACATGGATTACTGGAACCATGTCCTATGGTCTGATGAGACCAAGATTAATTTGTTTGGTTCAGATGGTCTCAAGCATGTGTGGTGCCAATCAGGTGAGGAGTACAAAGATAAGTGTGTCATGCCTACAGTCAAGCATGGTGGTGGGAATGCCATGGTCTGGGGCTGCATGGGTGCAGCAGGTGTTGGGGAGTTACATTTCATTGAGGGACACATGAACTCCAATATGTACTGTGAAATACTGAAGCAGAGCATGATCCCCTTCCTCCGGATACTGGGTCGCAGGGCAGTGTTCCAGCATGATAATGACCCCAAACACACCTCTAAGACGACCACTGCTTTATTGAAGAGGCTGAGGGTAAAGGTGATGGACTGGCCAAGCATGTCTCCAGACCTAAACCCAATAGAACATCTTTGGGGCATCCTCAAGCGGAAGGTGGAGGAGCGCAAAGTCTCGAATATCCGCCAGCTCCGTGATGTCGTCATGGAGGAGTGGAAAAGCATTCCAGTGGCAACCTGTGAAGCTCTGGTAAACTCCATGCCCAGGAGAGTTAAGGCAGTTCTGGGAAATAATGGTGGCCACACAAAATATTGACACTTCAGGAACTTTCACTAAGGGGTGTAATCACTTTTGTTGCCGGTGGTTTAGACATTAATGGCTGTATATTGAGTTATTTTGAGGGAAGAATAAATTTACACTGTTATATAAGCTGCACACAGACTACTTTTCATTGTGTCAAAGTGTCATTTTGTCAGTGTTGTCCCATGAAAAGATATACTTAAATATCTGCAGAAATGTGAGGGGTGTACTCACTTTTGTGATACACTGTATATATATATACAGTGTATCACAAAAGTGAGTACACCCCTCACATTTCTGCAAATATTTTATTATATCTTTTCATGGGACAACACTATAGAAATAAAACTTAGATATAAGTTAGAGTAGTCAGTGTACAACTTGTATAGCAGTGTAGATTTACTGTCTTCTGAAAATAACTCAACACACAGCCATTAATGTCTAAATGGCTAGCAACATAAGTGAGTACACCCCACAGTGAACATGTCCAAATTGTGCCCAAAGTGTCAATATTTTGTGTGACCACCATTATTATCCAGCACTGCCTTAACCCTCCTGGGCATGGAATTCACCAGAGCTGCACAGGTTGCTACTGGAATCCTCTTCCACTCCTCCATGATGACATCACGGAGCTGGTGGATGTTAGACACCTTGAACTCCTCCACCTTCCACTTGAGGATGCGCCACAGGTGCTCACCTTTACCTTTAGCTTCCTCAGCAAGGCAGTTGTCATCTTGGAGGTTGTGTTTGGGGTTGTTATCCTGTTGGAAAACTGCCATGAGGCCCAGTTTTCGAAGGGAGGGGATCATGCTCTGTTTCAGAATGTCACAGTACATGTTGTAATTCATGTTTCCCTCAATGAACTGCAGCTCCCCAGTGCCAGCAACACTCATGCAGCCCAAGACCATGATGCTACCACCACCATGCTTGACTGTAGGCAAGATACAGTTGTCTTGGTACTTCTCACCAGGGCGCCGCCACACATGCTGGACACCATCTGAGCCAAACAAGTTTATCTTGGTCTCGTCAGACCACAGGGCATTCCAGTAATCCATGTTCTTGGACTGCTTGTCTTCAGCAAACTGTTTGCGGGCTTTCTTGTGCGTCAGCTTCCTTCTGGGATGACGACCATGCAGACCGAGTTGATGCAGTGTGCGGCGTATGGTCTGAGCACTGACAGGCTGACCTCCCACGTCTTCAACCTCTGCAGCAATGCTGGCAGCACTCATGTGTCTATTTTTTAAAGCCAACCTCTGGATATGACGCCGAACACGTGGACTCAACTTCTTTGGTCGACCCTGGCGAAGCCTGTTCCGAGTAGAACCTGTCCTGGAAAACCGCTGTATGACCTTGGCCACCATGCTGTAGCTCAGTTTCATGATTTATATTTGTGATGTTTGTAGTTTTTTTGTGTCTGATGTCTGATATTTATATGGACTAAGCGTTTACATGGACTGTATTAATTAACACTTTTTTATAGCTACAGTCAATTACTTATACATAATGTCTGGTAACTTGACTGTTTCAGGTATTTATAGGTGTTTAAATGGTCATTTAGAACAGTATTTCCCAGTATTGTTTCTTCACAAACACAGTATTAAAAGGTTTTCTTAATAGAGCTATGAAATAATCATATCTGTGTTTTGATGCTTTACTGATGCCTTATATTAGATCAAAACATTATGATTGGTGCACCTGTTTTCAGTGTCAGGGTTATAAACAGGAAAAGATCCTCACTTTTGTCAGATAATGTGCTTTCTAAAATGAATTTAGATTTAATAATTTTATCATATTTTATGAATGTTTTATTGGTAAACACATTTTTGCAATAACAATGTGCATAACTGTTCAAATTTTGCTAAATTATTAGTTTGCGATTAATTAAAATTACGGTCGTTAATTCGAAATGTATAAACTTAGGGCTGTCACACAATTACAATTTTTAATCGCGATTAATCTCGATTACAAATTTTAATCGTGTGACAGCCCTAATATATATATATATATACAGTGTATCACAAAAGTGAGTACACCCCTCACATTTCTGCAAATATTTCATTATATCTTTTCATGGGACAACACTATAGACATGAAACTTGGATATAACTTAGAGTAGTCAGTGTACAGCTTGTATAGCAGTGTAGATTTACTGTCTTCTGAAAATAACTCAACACACAGCCATTAATGTCTAAATGGCTGGCAACATAAGTGAGTACACCCCACAGTGAACGTGTCCAAATTGTGCCCTAATGTGTCGTTGTCCCTCCCTGGTGTCATGTGTCAAGGTCCCAGGTGTAAATGGGGAGCAGGGCTTTTAAATTTGGTGTTTTGGGTACAATTCTCTCATACTGGCCACTGGATATTCAACATGGCACCTCATGGCAAAGAACTCTCTGAGGATGTGAGAAATAGAATTGTTGCTCTCCACAAAGATGGCCTGGGCTATAAGAAGATTGCTAAAACCCTGAAACTGAGCTACAGCATGGTGGCCAAGGTCATACAGCGGTTTTCCAGGACAGGTTCCACTCGGAACAGGCTTCGCCAGGGTCGACCAAAGAAGTTGAGTCCACGTGTTCGGCGTCATATCCAGAGGTTGGCTTTAAAAAATAGACACATGAGTGCTGCCAGCATTGCTGCAGAGGTTGAAGACGTGGGAGGTCAGCCTGTCAGTGCTCAGACCATACGCCGCACACTGCATCAACTCGGTCTGCATGGTCGTCATCCCAGAAGGAAGCTGACGCACAAGAAAGCCCGCAAACAGTTTTCTGAAGACAAGCAGTCCAAGAACATGGATTACTGGAATGCCCTGTGGTCTGACGAGACCAAGATAAACTTGTTTGGCTCAGATGGTGTCCAGCATGTGTGGCGGCGCCCTGGTGAGAAGTACCAAGACAACTGTATCTTGCCTACAGTCAAGCATGGTGGTGGTAGCATCATGGTCTTGGGCTGCATGAGTGTTGCTGGCACTGGGGAGCTGCAGTTCATTGAGGGAAACATGAATTCCAACATGTACTGTGACATTCTGAAACAGAGCATGATCCCCTCCCTTCGAAAACTGGGCCTCATGGCAGTTTTCCAACAGGATAACGACCCCAAACACAACCTCCAAGATGACAACTGCCTTGCTGAGGAAGCTGAAGGTAAAGGTGATGGACTAAACCCAATTGAGCACCTGTGGCGCATCCTCAAGTGAAAGGTGGAGGAGTTCAAGGTGTCTAACATCCACCAGCTCCGTGATGTCATCATGGAGGAGTGGTAGAGGATTCCAGTAGCAACCTGTGCAGCTCTGGTGAATTCCATGCCCAGGAGGGTTAAGGCAGTGCTGGATAATAATGGTGGTCACACAAAATATTGACACTGGGCACAATTTGGACATGTTCACTGTGGGGTGTACTCACTTATGTTGCCAGCCATTTAGACATTAATGGCTGTGTGTTGAGTTATTTTCAGAAGACAGTAAATCTACACTGCTATACAAGCTGTACACTGACTACTCTAACTTATATCCAAGTTTCATGTCTTATAGTGTTGTCCCATGAAAAGATATAATAAAATATTTGCAGAAATGTGAGGGGTGTACTCACTTTTGTGATACACTGTATATATATATATATATATATATATATATATATATATATATATATATATATATATATATATTACAATCATTTAACCATTCAGTGAACCCTTGGGCAATTTGGATGGGGGCATTGTATCCCTGAATGAGTCTACTTCCAACTGGCTAAAAAGCTCCATTATATGGATCAGGTGATCATATACAGTGTATCACAAAAGTGAGTACACCCCTCACATTTCTGCAGATATTTAAGTATATCTTTTCATGGGACAACACTGACAAAATGACACTTTGACACAATGAAAAGTAGTCTGTGTGCAGCTTGTATAACAGTGTAAATTTATTCTTCCCTCAAAATAACTCAATATACAGCCATTAATGTCTAAACCACCGGCAACAAAAGTGAGTACACCCCTTAGTGAAAGTTCCTGAAGTGTCAATATTTTGTGTGGCCACCATTATTTCCCAGAACTGCCTTAACTCTCCTGGGCATGGAGTTTACCAGAGCTTCACAGGTTGCCACTGGAATGCTTTTCCACTCCTCCATGACGACATCACGGAGCTGGCGGATATTCGAGACTTTGCGCTCCTCCACCTTCCGCTTGAGGATGCCCCAAAGATGTTCTATTGGGTTTAGGTCTAAAGACATGCTTGACCAGTCCATCACCTTTACCCTCAGCCTCTTCAATAAAGCAGTGGTCATCTTAGAGGTGTGTTTGGGGTCATTATCATGCTGGAACACTGCCCTGCGACCCAGTTTCCGGAGGGAGGGGATCATGCTCTGCTTCAGTATTTCACAGTACATATTGGAGTTCATGTGTCCCTCAATGAAATGTAACTCCCCAACACCTGCTGCACTCATGCAGCCCCAGACCATGGCATTCCCACCACCATGCTTGACTGTAGGCATGACACACCTGTACTCCTCACCTGATTGCCGCCACACATGCTTGAGACCATCTGAACCAAACAAATTAATCTTGGTCTCATCAGACCATAGGACATGGTTCCAGTAATCCATGTCCTTTGTTGACATGTCTTCAGCAAACTGTTTGCGGGCTTTCTTGTGTAGAGACTTCAGAAGAGGCTTCCTTCTGGGGTGACAGCCATGCAGACCAATTTGATGTAGTGTGCGGCGTATGGTCTGAGCACTGACAGGCTGACCCCCCACCTTTTCAATCTCTGCAGCAATGCTGACAGCACTCCTGCGCCTATCTTTCAAAGACAGCAGTTGGATGTGACGCTGAGCACGTGCACTCAGCTTCTTTGGACGACCAACGCGAGGTCTGTTCTGAGTGGACCCTGCTCTTTTAAAACGCTGGATGATCTTGGCCACTGTGCTGCAGCTCAGTTTCAGGGTGTTGGCAATCTTCTTGTAGCCTTGGCCATCTTCATGTAGCGCAACAATTCGTCTTTTAAGATCCTCAGAGAGTTCTTTGCCATGAGGTGCCATGTTGGAACTTTCAGTGACCAGTATGAGAGAGTGTGAGAGCTGTACTACTAAATTGAACACACCTGCTCCCTATGCACACCTGAGACCTAGTAACACTAACAAATCACATGACATTTTGGAGGGAAAATGACAAGCAGTGCTCAATTTGGACATTTAGGGGTGTAGTCTCTTAGGGGTGTACTCACTTTTGTTGCCAGTGGTTTAGACATTAATGGCTGTATATTGAGTTATTTTGAGGGAAGAATAAATTTACACTGTTATATAAGCTGCACACAGACTACTTTTCATTGTGTCAAAGTGTCATTTTGTCAGTGTTGTCCCATGAAAAGATATACTTAAATATCAGCAGAAATGTGAGGGGTGTACTCACTTTTGTGATACACTGTATATGAGTCATAATATCTTTATACAGATTTGCAGGCAGCCCTTCATTCTAAAGGAACAAGTCATCCCAAATGTACAGTGCACCTGTCTGAAAGCATATGCAGTCATTAAGTTTCTCCACTCATTTATTTAATTTTATTATTTGAACTTTTCCTTAATTTACAACCGGTCTGTATTGTGCCTCTAAAACCCAGCCATAAAAAAAATAATAAAATAAATACAAAAACTGCTAGCAAACTTACAATTTCAACAGGAGATGGTGGCTTCTCTTCACACATTGTTACCTACAGAGAGAGGAAACACTTTAGTTAAATGAAACATCAACATTGGGTCACAATAACATTTTTTGGGGGTAAAGATACAGGCTGGAATACAAAGGTGCAAAATATTCTAACTGTACTTAGAGCAGGGTTTCCTAAAATGTGGGCCCTTTGCAAGCCACAGTATATGGGCTGGCAAGTTTTATACAATAGATGTATGATGCCTATACATTAATAAGAATATTGACAACCACAGATTTGGAGTAAAGATTTCCTCAGTGGAAAAGGTCCAGGTCCTTGTATCATCTGTGTCACTGTGAATGTATTACAGACTCACCACCACTACCACGTATAATAAAGTCTGCCATGTGATGCAATACCAAAACGTACCTGTGGAGGGGGCAACGTCCTCACTTCTTCCCTGTTCTCCTGTTAAAACACAAGCAGTATGCATCCTTGAATAAAACTCTTTGTTTTTTATTAGCTGGCAAAACTCAATATGCCAACATGCAGCATTACCAGCAGCAGCTGTAATGTAAACCACAGTACAGAAATGGTCGTATTTAGGAACAGGTTGAAGACCTGGCAGTGAAACATGTTCACGCAGATGTTTGCATTAGGATTGTGAAGGATCACGGTGTGGCCAAAAGCGACCAGCCGACGTCCATCCTAGTCAGCCCTGACTGTGCGCGGTGTTGCTATGGCAACACACCGTGTGAGCCTTCTTCCTTGCATTAGTATAGCGTGATTCAGAAGGGGATGAGAATGCGCCCTTGACACCAATCGAACGCAAAACCTGGCCTGCATATTTTACCATCTTGCAACCCCAGCAGGCCTTCTCCAGAGGCGCAGCCTAAAAAAGCAGCACAAACCAGCAGGCAAAAAACCCTGGAATATGTCTAGCCTGATCGTACACACAAATGTGCACCAACACATTTCAAAACTTGTAAAATGGCAAAAAGAGAGCCAGGGAGGTTCAGGTTTGGGGAAATGTGAGTTGTTCTTGAAAAAAGTAAATGAGTCAGAGAAATGGTGAAAGGAAAAGCTGACAAGACAAAGGGACAGAGGTTGTGATTTATTTCGCTCTTGAGCGATGGATCTCCCTGTGGTGAAAGTCCGTCTTGCTGCCCCACGGTTCTATCCCAGATTAATGACAGCAACAGGAAGGTCACCTACACGCACACGCACACACACTGATGCACAGTACAGCACCTAAATGCAAGCATACACACACCAATTTACAGGCCCCAGGAAACACACACACACATACAAATGTACGGAAATGCAGTGACATCCCAGCTCTGGTGCACTAGCGTGTGTTTTTACCATTGCGCCACCTGAGCGGCTAATTAGTGGTTCTGTTTGCTTCACATTACAGTCATTCTATTAATTATCTTGTAGGGTTTTAAGTTTAAATTTAAATACAGTGGCTTCAGATTTTAGTGCCCATTGTGGTGTGGATTAAATTTTGATTGCCATTCTACATTGTCAGTCTACACTTGCAACAATGGCAACCTGTCAGTGGTGGGGCTTAAACCAGCAACCTTTCAATTACTAGTCCAGTGCCTTAACCCTTGATCTACTACTGCCTTACTTTTATTTTGGTCATTTGAATTTTAATTAAAAACTTAAGGTGATTAAGTTGTTCAATTTTTATAAGCTTTGGGGATTAATGCATTCATACATGCTAGACATCACTGGAATGAACACTTAAACTTTTCCTGCCAGATTCTACAATATTACCATAGTAGTGCAATGTAAATGTAATGTAGGTTAGGAAGAATGCATAATAAAAATACTACAATTGTAATGGTGGCAGATAATGGATTAGAAGGCTTGTCTAATACAGGTGATGTAAATGTGTGCTTTGTGCTTTTATGTTAATGCTCTAACATAAAAGCACCTTCTCCAAGTTGTTATCACAAAATTAGTAGCATACAGTGGTAACAATGAGTGTGGCTAAAATACCCAAACTCAATAATTAAAAGGGTTGTCCATACTCTTTGGACATACTGTCTGTTCTAGTGTTTGGATAAATCTAACAAATTTAAATCTTTCTCACATACCTTCAAGTTAAGCTGAACTCCTGAGAGAGTTTTTGAAGTGAAATTCTCTCGCAGGTTCCATACAGGTTCTGTGGATATTCTGTTTACAAGGTTACTCTTCAGACTGGTCTCCTGGTTGCTGTGAAATATAATATATAAAAGGATGTAACACTGTCCAAAAAAGATTTTCAAAATTGTAGAAAATTATGATTTTATGACTTTTACTTGAGTGTAAAAATCTTTTCCAAAAAAACTTATATTAAAAGGATTTTAAAGAATTATTAAAAATTTTACGAACTTAAGCTATAAATACATAGCAACTATTTAAATGGTGTTAAGTTATTGGACTAGTAATCAGAGGGTCACTGATTAACGTTTGATCATTGTTAGGTTGGCATATGGTTTGGATAAAAGCATATGCTCAGTGGTATAAATGTAAATGGGTTTCAACAAAAAATCCAAAGTTCTTTTTTGTTCTATAGGTGTGCATACATTTACTTATCTGTATAGTGCTGTACTGAGTTTGTATAGTGCTGTTTAATGTTTATATTAAGCAAAAGAAAAAGATTTAAGTCCATACTGTGAATTGTTGAAAAGACTAGCAGCATTTCTTTCGCAAAACCCTGAGCGGAGAAGCTTGGAGGACTTGAACTCATCCATCTCACCAATGACATTAACATGAACATCACCATCATGGCCCAACAGCCAGGTCACACTTTTACTGTGAGCTACAGAAGAGAGGTGAAAGGAAAAAGAGAGACATGGGATAAAGTTAATAGTATTTAATAATACATTGTAATACATTTTTTTATAATAATAATAATAGTAATACATTTCTGCAACTGTTTTTATCCGTAATGTAATAGTTGAAACAGTTGCTTATACAAAAAAAAAACCCTGAAAGCTAAAATATGTGGACATGAATTCTAATTATTGCGTTCGGGTGTTTAAGCCACACACCATTGTTAACAATTGCTACAAAGGTTGCTAAAGGCATGGTTTGGCAGGTTTGGTGTAGAGCCAACTGAACTGGAATGTTGATTGCATGCCAAGCCTTCATAGCTAACATCAGTTTCAATCATTCAGTCACAGAAAAAGAGCAGTTACAGAAATGACTGATATCTAAAGACTGCTGTAACATACAGTACATGTTCTATAAAATTGTATGTTTATGTCAGCTGTACATATTAAACATCAGGGACAAACAATTTTAAATATCACATATTGTTTGATATGCACTCAGATTAGCTAGTTTCCAAATGATCTTGATACACAAAAGAACAAAAAATCACACCAAAAAAGGGATAAACAGTAATGAAGACAATAGATAAGCATGCATGTAAAGTCTTTATTAAACTTCAGTGGTCTGACAAACACAAGTGTTTCAGTTTCAGGTTTGCCAGCAAACATGTGTAACTGTTAGAATGAACTGGTTCTTCTTGCACACCTATTGGCAAAAACACAACATTCTAGCTTAACAGGCAGACCTGCCCTCGATGATTAAGACATGATGGGCTTGTCACAACAGTCAGTCTGGCACTGGTGCCTTTGTGTAATTAGATAAGTAATGCCACCCATATTCTTGTATTCATTATTGTCAAAGAAGGCCCACATAGCATTGCATGATTTGTGTGTAACATGTATCCTGAGCAGATCAAATCAAAGCTTGGAGGACTTGAACTCATCCATCTCACCAATGACATTAACATGAACATCACCATCATGGCCCAACAGCCAGGTCACACTTTTACTGTGAGCTACAGAAGAGAGGTGAAAGGAAAAAGAGAGACATGGGATAAAGTTAATAGTATTTAATAATACATTGTAATACATTTTTTTATAATAATAATAATAGTAATACATTTCTGCAACTGTTTTTATCCGTAATGTAATAGTTGAAACAGTTGCTTATACAAAAAAAAAACCCTGAAAGCTAAAATATGTGGACATGAATTCTAATTATTGCGTTCGGGTGTTTAAGCCACACACCATTGTTAACAATTGCTACAAAGGTTGCTAAAGGCATGGTTTGGCAGGTTTGGTGTAGAGCCAACTGAACTGGAATGTTGATTGCATGCCAAGCCTTCATAGCTAACATCAGTTTCAATCATTCAGTCACAGAAAAAGAGCAGTTACAGAAATGACTGATATCTAAAGACTGCTGTAACATACAGTACATGTTCTATAAAATTGTATGTTTATGTCAGCTGTACATATTAAACATCAGGGACAAACAATTTTAAATATCACATATTGTTTGATATGCACTCAGATTAGCTAGTTTCCAAATGATCTTGATACACAAAAGAACAAAAAATCACACCAAAAAAGGGATAAACAGTAATGAAGACAATAGATAAGCATGCATGTAAAGTCTTTATTAAACTTCAGTGGTCTGACAAACACAAGTGTTTCAGTTTCAGGTTTGCCAGCAAACATGTGTAACTGTTAGAATGAACTGGTTCTTCTTGCACACCTATTGGCAAAAACACAACATTCTAGCTTAACAGGCAGACCTGCCCTCGATGATTAAGACATGATGGGCTTGTCACAACAGTCAGTCTGGCACTGGTGCCTTTGTGTAATTAGATAAGTAATGCCACCCATATTCTTGTATTCATTATTGTCAAAGAAGGCCCACATAGCATTGCATGATTTGTGTGTAACATGTATCCTGAGCAGATCAAATCAAGTATAACATACTGAGCTGAGCCAAAGAACTGTGATACCATACAACATGATATACGTCAGACTTCTAAAACCTGTTTTGCATTCAAGCAGTTAAAGAGAATAAATGTTATGTTAAGTATGCAGGTCATTTATTCTTTTTCTTGTAATATGTTATTTGACATTGTGTGTATACATTTTATTAAATAATCTTTATCCTGAGTAAATCAACTTGATCCAGATTGATGGACGGATGGATGGACGGACGGACGAACGGACTTGTGATGGATAGGTCACAAGTCACCCACTGAAGGAACTAAAAACAATTTAAAGCAAGTTACATCATATAGTACTAAAAATAGTGCTACATTGTCCTGTATTTTTAAAAAAACAGTACAAAGAGATAGGTATTTACATCATCAACTTGTTTTTGTAAATGTACAAACATCAATACAATGTCTGCAACATGTTCCAAGTTGAAACGGGCAGTGGGCAAACATTGTTGCTGCATCCACAAATGCAAGTTGGAACTGTTCACAGAGAAAGCCACATCCAGTAACACTGTTCTAGTACCACTTCTCCAGGCTTTAGAGGCTTTAGATAACCCTAAAAGGACTGAAACTCAGAGAAAATATATACTGTAGTCGGACGAGTTGACCCTTTAGATGTTTATGGAAATAATAAATGTCAAGTTCACCAGGCCAAAGTAAGAAAAGGTCCATCTGGATAGCTGCTAGTGTAAAGTATAAAAGCCAGAGTCTGTCATGAGATAAGGGTACATTCTTCCCCATTACATGGGTAGATTGCACAGCTATGAGGGCATTATCTGGACTAAAGTGATATAAACATACTGTGATGGGGACATTCCTGACTATTTCAACATAAAATGCATTTTTGATGCCACATTGATTAGGAATGTATGGATTGTAATTAAGGTTTTGTTTTAAGAAATCAGTTGCTCCTTACCATGTTTTAAGAGTCAGACTGGAGTAGTTTTGGTATTATGTAAAATTTTATAGTTTTATTTTTTAGTTCTTGTTTAAGTTCTGAACCGAATTAAATGTATGCAGCTTTGTATTTTTTAATAAAATAAAAACCACACAGGTGGGTCACTGCTTCTAGTCCTTGAGGACTGATTTACACCAAAAAGGTCACATGTAAAATTGTGAAAATGATCACAAAACACCCTGGTGGGTAATGCACAGCAAAATCTTGCTCCACTAATTGCATCATTATATCTATTAATTACTATGGATAACTACATTGAGCATTTCTGAAGTAATAGTACTTCATTCAAACAGACTTTAACATAGCACATTAAACTCCACATGAGAAACATTCATTTATTCATTGTCTGTTTTACCACCATTTTATCCTATTTAGGGTAACCTGAACCCCAGACAGGTCGCCAGTCCATCACAAGTCAGAAAAACACACACACACATTCACACACATTCTGGCCAATTTTAGTACCTCCAATTAACCTGGCTGCATGGCTTTGTACTGTGGAAGGAAGCCGGAGCTCACAGATGAAACCCACATGGACATGGGGCGAACATGCAAACTCCACACAAAAAGGACCTTCTTGCTGTGAGGTGACAGTGCTACCCACAGATCCAGCATACTGGGCATAGTGTTTTCGCATGAATAGAATTTGAAACATTGTTACATCTGTGCTGAAATGATAGAAAAAGCATGCAGGACATTCTTAAGTTTCTGAGATCCGATGCACTACTGCATTGCATCAGGTTTCCTATCTACTCTTAATAATGATAAGGACCTGATGATTTTCTACTTATTTCTCCTAAATGAAATGGGCTAATGGCTAAAATATTATAAATAGTTTTAAAGAAAAAGGTTAAGGTATTTTAAAATCTAAAAGTCTCTTGCTTTTATTCTTTTACTTGCTTGCTCTATCTCAGTTTTTTTTTATAGTACTGCTTTGAACACATCCACTTCCTGCAGACTTCCTGCTTTGCTGGCAGTTACTTGTATAAAGGAATTTAACTTGGTTTGGCAGAAACTTTCTGCCTTGCTTTTAAAGTAGGCCAGTCCCTTCTTTACAGTACTTTGTTGTGTTTTCTAAATCTAACTTAGGACATCTGAACGACTGCAGTTCTGCATATCACAAGATTACACAGCGGGTAGAAACTATTTTAACAGTCTGCAATCTGTTGAAGCATTGTGTACTGTGGCTGAGGATATTCTATCAGCTTGCTGTAGCGAAATCATAGAGCAGCTGAAAAACAGCTGCACACATCTTAAGAAAAAGAGGTGTTTTTGTTCTTCAGCAGCCCCAAGACACTCGATAATAACCACTTTGTTAACAGCTTAGCAAAGAAAAAGTTTACGTCTGGTCTAACTGACATAAGGCAGGCCAAATTAATGCATCATCAGTCTATGTCTCATCCATAGTTGTCAGGTTTTACATTTTACATGACGCTGGACTGCTTAGACTAAAGTTGCTGCTGATATTGTTTTTTTTTACCACAAAACCTCCCACAACCTTTTTTTTGAAATGCTGACAGACAGGATTCCAAGTTCCTCAAAGGTCAAACCAGTTTAGAATGTGTACTTTGGGTACATTTAGCCTAATCCTGTAATGTAAACTAACCCAGAGTTTTTCCTAATCTGTGGTCTGTCTTCCAATCCTAAGCACTTTTCTTTTGCTACATCCTAGATACATTCCACTAATATCTCAAAAACATGCCTGACCTCCCTCTATTACTGATTTGGCCAGATATCCCTCACATATATGGGTCAAAGTTCGAAAGTCAGTTTAGAAAAAGGTCACCTTATGTGGTAGGTTCACATCACAAAAACATTTCTGTGTTTGGATGATGATTTTAATTAAAGTGAATAAATGAGACAGGATACAATTCAATAAATGACAATAAGTAGTAGCTTGACAGAGCTGGATATTAAACCCTCGGCTTTTGGAGCTAAAGTCACCACTGCTAAAACTATTGAACTGCACAGTGTATTCCAGCTAAGCCTTTCGTGTTACATGTGGTTTGTAGTTTTAGGACAATGTGATAGGCCATATAGTGTACTTAAAGTATGTGGACACCCCTCCTGTTGCTTGGGTTCAGGTTTTTCAGCCATACACATGTTTAAAAGATGTAATTTTATACATTCAACATTGTGCCAACCTTTTGGGGAAGGGCTTTTTCTTTTCCAGCATGACTGTACCCCTGTTCTCAAAGTAAGGTCTATAAAGACATGGCTTAAAAAGTTTGGTACAGAGAAACCCCTGTGGCCTGACCTCAACACAATTAGAATAATTGGGACTCTGTTTAGACTTGCTGCCTGGTCAATTCTACAATGAACACAAAGTCCTGCTTATAACCCTGCTAAAGCCCTGACAATTTAGCTCCTGCATATCTTATCAGCATATCTTAAGCCCCATAGCTGATGCAGAACTTTTGTTAATCTCTAGAATCACTTGCACATCATTTAGTGAAATATGTTTATATTCTATCACCACTACAGCAAAAGGATATAAAAAATACAAGCTCTAGAAACACATACGTTGACTGGCCTATTACTGGCTTTTTTTTATGTAAAAAGTGTAAAAATACACTGTAGACAGAATGGCAATCCATTGCAGGCCATCATTTCCCAATCTATTTACTCACTTACAACTGGGAGTAATGATGGAGTGACTAATCTACCTACTGGGAAGTTTGAATGTCATTTCATGTATTTAGCAAGCAGTGTAGGTTACTGGTGGTTATTATAAAAGTGTGAAAAACAGTAATCATGTTTATTTTTTTGCAAACACAGAGCAGTTAATTCTATGGGTAGCATTATTAGCTTTTCTTATAATCCAATCTACGTCTCAGTATAAACTTTTATAGGTGAACTCTGTTGCTTTGTGGCTTCCGTGATGACTTCTTTTCAGACAGGATGTTCATACCACAGATCAGCTGCAGTGTTTACCACTCAATGATTTACTTCACACTCTTACCATATTTAGCCATGACAACCTACAAGAGATGCATAAGCAGAAGGGTACGTTAAAGGTTGTGTTCACATGTGTCTACTTTTGCGTATGTGATGTGTCCTTTGATGAGAGGTTAAGGGTGTGTGATTTGTAATTAAGTTTGTTGACAGTAGGCATATATATATATATATATATATATATATATATATATATATATATAAACGAGAAGGTCCATGGTGTGACTAATTTGACCTCCAGTGGCCTGCACAGAGCCTTGAACTCAACGCAACCAAACACCTCATCCATCATCAGTGCCTTAACTTACTAATGTTCTTTTGACTGAATAGACACACTGCAAAATTTTGGAAAGCCTTCCCAGAAGAAACATACGACTGATAAGTACTGATACAACTAGCTAGCAGGGGTCAGAAAAGTTATACAGTTGAGAGCTGAGGTTAAAGCATCCGTACACCTGTAAGGGTCATGTATGTTATTATTATTATTTGGGTGGAACGGACATCTACAAGATATGTAATATGAAGCAACACAGTAGGTTTGAGGTAAATTAGTTTTACCTGGCCTTGTTTTGGGTTTGCATGGCTCCTGGTTCTCCTCACGCTCTTTCCAGCGGCGAACCTGCTCCTGTCTCATCTTCAAAAATAATGTCTTTTTTTGCTCCTCATTCAAAGCCTCCAGAACATCTGGGTCTATGTACATATCCTTTAAGATCTGTTGCAGCATGGTTGCCTTTGTGTATTTCCCTGTCCACGTGTTAGTCCTTTAGATCAAGAGGTGAAGGATGTCACTGAAAATGAAAAGGACGTCTAGTTTAAGACTGAGTGCCGGCCCTGTTGCTGCACCCTGCCGCTCACCATGTGCACTCTCTCATCACAGAGTGGCTGCCAGCAGCTGGATGGGCTGTGGGGGAAAAATGACAAGTTAGAACATCTGGAAACAATTTGCTAAGCTCTTTTGGAGCCTGATTTGCTCAGCTTGCTTGTCTGTCAGTGAATAGTTTTCAGCATTCAGCTGGGTTCTCTTCGGATACTTCTTTTGTCTCTTTGTTTTGTTTTTAAGTGTACTGGTTGACTTGCCTCTTCAGTTTTAAGCCAGATTGGACTTGGTCAAACATCCTGCCTCTCTTGCTGAAATGGGAGGAGATTTCTTAAAACTCCCCAAGGCACTTTGATTCTATTTTTACCTCATCGTTCTGAGGCGGTAACACAACTACAAGTGCTGCGTCTAAAGAAAGAAGCATGCAGTTTAAATGGAGACAACTGCAGCCCTGTCATAAGAACTATTTACAGTATTCTACAAGAGTAAAAAAGGAGTAATAAAAGTTGAGAGAGAAATACATTTTCTGTCAGCTATTCAATCAAGAACTAGGAGCAGAAAGCTAAATTCTGATGGTAAAGAGTGAAAGGAACAGATGGGGAGGGAAAGAATCATCTGAAAAAAGAATTTGTACTCACAGTTGGGTGTGGACTATCTCCAGCAGGCTGTACAGACCCGACAGGGAGAATGAGTACTGCCGTCCTTCCTTTGTGTATGACTTAGCTAGTGACATCACAACATTCCTCTCTCTCTCTCTCTCTCTCTCTCTCTCTCTCTCGCTCTGTATTCCACTCTCCCAGTCTCTCTCTCTCTTCTACTAACTCTGCTGCCTGTTCAAAAATTCATAAACACACATTTCCTTTCTTCCAATAGCTGTTGGTTAAAATTCAGGAAGCCGAGGCCAGCTGTTGGCGCTGTGAACAAAGTAGCAGCATCCTGTCGAAAAAAGCGATAGAGTGCAAAATGGAAGAGAAGGAGTAAAACAGAAAGTAACACAGCTCTACAGTTATAATGTGGACTTTTTATTATTTAATTGTTCTTAATATTGCAAACAGTGTGGAAAGACATAAAGACATAATTAAACAACTCGCTTGTTCAAAGCAAGATTATCAAAATATTTTGGGGAAAAACATGTGAAAACAGAGAACCAGGCAGGTTTGTTTATCTGACCTGGCTAGTCATGTTGTAGACATGTCCCCAAGAGCTTTTTATTCCACCATTACTGCTTTCAAAAGATTACAGACTTCCCAGCTAAAAGGCTAGTATTAACTGTTGCTACGAAGTTGTAACCATACAATTTACTCTATCTAATTGACCTCATACAACTGTAAGCAATGGGTGTGGGTGAAACACCTGAATTCAATATTTAGGAGTGTCCACAAGCTTATAGCCATATAAACCCACAATAAGCATAAGAACTTCAATTTGTGAAGGTTTTATTCTGACAAGGTTTTTTAGATAGTGTGTTTTTCACACATTCTGTTAAAAAGAATGTTTTTTTTTCCCCCAACTTTATTTATTGAATTTTTTGAATCAAAGACAACATACAAATGTCTTACAGGTATTCATAACAAATACTTAAGCAATAACATATTAAGCATTACACAAGACATTAAAGAAAAATACAAATATATATATACTGTATATATACACATACATACAGTGTATCACAAAAGTGAGTACACCCCTCACATTTCTGCAGATATTTAAGTATATCTTTTCATGGGACAACACTGACAAAATGACACTTTGACACAATGAAAAGTAGTCTGTGTGCAGCTTATATAACAGTGTAAATTTATTCTTCCCTCAAAATAACTCAATATACAGCCGTTAATGTCTAAACCACCGGCAACAAAAGTGAGTACACCCCTTAGTGAAAGTTCTTGAAGTGTCAATATTTTGTGTGGCCATCATTATTTCCCAGAACTGCCTTAACTCTCCTGGGCATGGAGTTTACCAGAGCTTCACAGGTTGCCACTGGAATGCTTTTCCACTCCTCCATGACGACATCACGGAGCTGGCGGATATTCGAGACTTTGCGCTCCTCCACCTTCCGCTTGAGGATGCCCCAAAGATGTTCTATTGGGTTTAGGTCTGGAGACATGCTTGGCCAGTCCATCACCTTTACCCTCAGCCTCTTCAATAAAGCAGTGGTCGTCTTAGAGGTGTGTTTGGGGTCATTATCATGCTGGAACACTGCCCTGCGACCCAGTTTCCGGAGGGAGGGGATCATGCTCTGCTTCAGTATTTCACAGTACATATTGGAGTTCATGTGTCCCTCAATGAAATGTAACTCCCCAACACCTGCTGCACTCATGCAGCCCCAGACCATGGCATTCCCACCACCATGCTTGACTGTAGGCATGACACACTTATCTTTGTACTCCTCACCTGATTGCCGCCACACATGCTTGAGACCATCTGAACCAAACAAATGAATCTTGGTCTCATCAGACCATAGGACATGGTTCCAGTAATCCATGTCCTTTGTTGACATGTCTTCAGCAAACTGTTTGCGGGCTTTCTTGTGTAGAGACTTCAGAAGAGGCTTCCTTCTGGGGTGACAGCCATGAAGACCAATTTGATGTAGTGTGCGGCGTATGGTCTGAGCACTGACAAGCTGACCCCCCACCTTTTCAATCTCTGCAGCAATGCTGACAGCACTCCTGCGCCCATCTTTTAAAGACAGCAGTTGGATGTGACGCTGAGCACGTGCACTCAGCTTCTTTGGACGACCAACACGAGGTCTGTTCTGAGTGGACCCTGCTCTTTTAAAACGCTGGATGATCTTGGCCACTGTGCTGCAGCCCAGTTTCAGGGTGTTGGCAATCTTCTTGTAGCCTTGGCCATCTTCATGTAGCGCAACAATTCGTCTTTTAGGATCCTCAGAGAGTTCTTTGCCATGAGGTGCCATGTTGGAACTTTCAGTGACCAGTATGAGAGAGTGTGAGAGCTGTACTACTAAATTGAACACACCTGCTCCCTATGCACACCTGAGACCTAGTAACACTAACAAATCACATGACATTTTGGAGGGAAAATGACAAGCAGTGCTCAATTTGGACATTTAGGGGTGTAGTCTCTTAGGGGTGTACTCACTTTTGTTGCCGGTGGTTTAGACATTAATGGCTGTATATTGAGTTATTTTGAGGGAAGAATAAATTTACACTGTTATATAAGCTGCACACAGACTACTTTTCATTGTGTCAAAGTGTCATTTTGTCAGTGTTGTCCCATGAAAAGATATACTTAAATATCTGCAGAAATGTGAGGGGTGTACTCACTTTTGTGATACACTGTACATACACACATACATATACATTTATACATACACACATACATATAATTAAAAAAAATAAAATAAAATAAAAAAGGGTGAAAAACAGATAAATAAATAAATAAATAGCAAGAAAAAAAAATACGATTGAAATTCTAAAAGAAAAGAAAGAAAACCCCTATTGGCCAGCCCACCACGCAAAACACATATACAAACATTAATACCCAGACAGAAACAGCAACATTCAGCGATAACCAGTAAACCAAGCGACCAACCAACAAGTAGGATTAGTCTGGAGTGAGTGGAAGATCTGTCCCCCCCACAAACTGGAAAAATGGGGCCCATATCCTCTCAAATTTGTTTGAAAAGCCACTAAGCGTAAGTCTAATTTTCTCCAGCTTAAGAAAGAGAAAAACATCCCTGATCCAGTGAGTGTAGGAAGGAGGAGTTTTGGATTTCCAATTAATCACAATTAATCTCCTAGCTAATAGAGGGACAAATGCTATTACATTCTTTTTGGGTGTTGGGAGAGATTGTGACAGAGTAACCCCAAACAGCGCACACAAGGCATTTGGTTCGATCTCCTCTCCAGTTATCTTTGACAGGGTGCCAAAATTCTCCGTCCAGTAAGCAAAGAGGGAAGGGCAAAGCCAGAACATATGTATAAGATTCGCAGGAGCCTGTTGACACCTATCACACAATGGAGATACATTTTCATAGAATTTAGACAACCGGACTTTGGTATAGTATGTGCGATGAACCAGCTTAAATTGGATAAGTCCATGCCTTGCACAAATGGAAGACTTATGTATACGTTGTAAAATCTCCTCCCAAACTGGCTCCGTTATCACTATCCCCAGGTCCTCTTCCCAGAGGGATTTAATGGTATTTAACGACTCTGACCGTAAGGCATAGATTTGATTATAAATTTTGGAAATCAGACCCTTAAGAGTTGTACTTAGTGTGAGGAGACCATCTACTGTTGAGTCTCCAGGTGAGTTGGGGAATGTGGGGAACGTATTGTTAACAAAGCTGCGAACCTGTAGATATCTGAAAAAGTGATGTCTGGGTATAGAAAATCTATCTGAAAGTTGCTGAAACGAAGCAAAGACATTATCAAAATACAAGTCTTTAAAGGAGTTTATACCAAGGTTCGCCCATCTGGAAAAGGCACCATCTACCAGGGAGGGAGGAAAAAAGTGATTAGCAGCCAGAGGAGCATAAATTGAGAATGATTGCAAGCCAAAGTAACGTTTAACTTGGGTCCAAATCTTGAGAGAAGTTTTGACAATTACATATTTTGTATAAAGTGAAGTGGAAGAATGAATAGGAGAACAGACCAGTGCTTTCAAGGATACCGGTTTAACAGAGTTTTTAACGGAGTATGATTCTATAGCCAGCCAGGCAGGAGGGGGTCCAAAGTTTTCCTGAAAAAGCCAGTATTTGCAAATTCTAATGTTAGCCGCCCAGTGGTAAAATCTGAAATTTGGTAGTCCTAGTCCACCAAGAGGTCTAGGTCTTTGCAGGTACTGTTTACGCAACCTGGGAATTTTCTTATTCCAAATAAATTCAGTAATTAGGCTATCCACCTTATGGAAGAAGGTCTGAGGAAGGGGATATGGAATGCATTGAAAAAGATAGGAGAACCGAGGAAGAATGTTCATCTTAACTGAGTTGACTCGAGCAGCCAGAGATAAATTGAGTGTAGACCAACGTTCACAGTCCTCCCGAACACGGGTCAACAAAGGGGCAAAATTGGCTGTATAAAGATCACCAAATTTACGTGTAACATGGACGCCCAGATAAGTAAAGCCATTTTGAGCTATTCTAAAGGGAAAAGTATGTAAAGTAAAGGTCCTAGCAGCTTTATTAACAGGGATGTTAAAAAGAATGTTAACTAATTATTCATTTTAGTAACCAATTCTTCCTGATCAGGTTCATGTTTACATCACACAATCACACATTCACTTATGCCCTTACACCTTGGGGGAATTTGGATCCATCTTCCACAGCCAATCCGCATATTTTGAGTAGAGGAAGAAAATGATCATACATGGACATCATGCCTTACTCACGTCTAATGTGTTAAACAATGTGCAGCTGTGTTAACTATTTGAATTCATTCAAATTTATAGCACAAATATGCACTTCCTCAGTGTCACAGTAGAGAAGCTTTTTGGGGGTTGCACCTTTTTTCTGAAATGCAAATGAATACAAAATTGCAAATAAATAAATCAGTTGTATCAGTTGTAGATTACTGCAAGCATGATGCGAAAATGTGACGTTTATTCTACTCAGATGTAGGACTTTTTTTTTTTTTTTTTTAATTTTTCCCCTTTTTCTCAAATTTTTTCCCTTTAGCGCATCCAAGTGTTCAATTTGCATCGTGCTTCCTCTCTATCTATGCCGAACCCTGCCCTGACCGAGGAGATCAAAGTTAACCCATATCCCCTCCAAAACATGGGCAGCAGGCGGATGCATTTTTGCCACCCACACATTGATGAGTGTTGTGCCACCTAGCGTTACACACCCTAAGGGCACTCTTCCTCATCTCTGTGCAGGCGCCTCTAATCAGCCGGCAGAGGTCGTAATCACATTCTGACAGAGAGAGACCCACATCCGGTTCTTTGTCCCGCCCCCCAACTGAGCAACCGGCCAATTGTTGCTCATACAGCCACTCAGCCTTGAACCGGTAAGGCAGAGCTGGATTCGATACGATGTACTCAGAATCCAGCTCTGGTTGCAGCGTGTCTTTTTACCGCTGCGCCACCTGAGCATCCCTGTAGGGCATTTTTGAAAACTATCTATTATATTGTGATTTTTTTTAGACCTTTTCACACTTCGTTAAGCTCTTTTTACTGATTATATGAACTATATGAACTACATTGCACCACACCCTTAACTGTGTCACTGGCAAATTTCAGAACAAAGTTACACCCATGCTAATACCTTCCACATTACCAACAGAATTACATGGATTCTTCTTTAATCCTAACATTGTTGGCTTTCTAACTGTGACAGCTCTCATTTTAAAGAGATTTTTAACATTTTTAGAATTTTGCTACCAATACAGTGGGGCCAAAAAGTATTTAGTCAGCCACTGATTGTGCAAGTTCTCCTACTTAGAAAGATGAGAGAGGTCTGTAATTATCATCATAGGTACACTTCGACTATGAGAGACAAAATGAGAAAAAAAAATACAGGAAATCACATTGTAGGATTTTTTAAGAATTTATTTGTAAATTATGGTGGAAAATAAGTATTTGGTCACCCACAAACAAGCAAGATTTCTGGCTCTCACAGACCTGTAACTTCTTCTTTAAGAAGCTGTTCTGTCCTCCACTCATTACCTGTATTAATGGCACCTGTTTGACCTCGTTATCTGTATAAAAGACACCTGTCCACAGCCTCAAACAGTCAGACTCCAAACTCAACCATGGCCAAGACCAAAGAGCTGTCGAAGGACACCAGGAAGAAAATTGTAGACCTGCACCAGGCTGGGAAGAGTGAATCTACAATAGGCAAGCAGGTTGGTGTGAATAAATCAACTGTGGGAGCAATTGTAAGAAAATGGAAGACATACAAGACCATTGATAATCTCCCTTGGGGTCAAGATCTCATCCCCTGGGGTCAAAATGATCATGAGAACGGTGAGCAAAAATCCCAGAACTACACGGAGGGACCTGATGAATGACCTGCAGAGAGCTGGGACCAAAGTAACAAAGGCTACCATCAGTAAACACACTACGCCGAGAGGGACTCAAATCCTGCAGTGCCAGGCGTGTCCCCCTGCTTAAGTACATGTCCAGGCCCATCTGAAGTTTGCCAGAGAGCATATGGATGATCCAGAAGAGGATTGGGAGAATATCATGTGGTCAGATGAAACCAAAATGGAACTTTTTGGTAAAAACTCAACTCGTCGTGTTTGGAGGCTGAGTTGCATCCCAAGAACACCATACCTACTGTGAAGCATGGTGGTGGAAACATCATGCTTTGGGGCTGTTTTTCTGCAAAGGGGACAGGACGACTGATCTGTGTTAAGGGAAGAATGAACGGGGCCATGTATCGTGAGATTTTAAGCCAAAACCTCCTTCCATCAGTGAGAGCATTGAAGATGGAACGTGGCTGGGTCTTCCAGCATGACAATGATACCAAACACACCGCACGGGCAACGAAGGAGTGGCTCCGTAAAAAGCATTTCAAGGTCCTGGAGTGGCCTAGCCAGTCTCCAGACCTCAACCCCATAGAAAATTTGTGGAGTCCGTGTTGCCCAGCGACAGCCCCAAAACATCACTGCTCTAGAGGAGATCTGCATGGAGGAATGGGCCAAAATACCAGCTACAGTGTGTGCAAACCTGGTGAAGACTTACAGGAAACGTTTGACCTCTGTCATTGCCAACAAAGGTTATGTTACAAAGTATTGAGTTGAACTTTTGTTATTGACCAAATACTTATTTTCCACCATAATTTACAAATAAATTCTTTAAAAATCCTACAATGTGATTTCCTGTATTTTTTTTCCTCATTTTGTCTCTCATAGTTGAAGTGTACCTATGATGAAAATTACAGACCTCTCTCATCTTTCTAAGTAGGAGAACTTGCACAATCAGTGGCTGACTAAATACTTTTTGGCCCCACTGTATATATTGTCTAAGAAAAACAGTTATTTTTCATTTGTCATTTGTACTAACTGCTTTATGCTGGTCAGGTTACTTTACTGGTGAGAAATATGCTTCATGTGTGCTAAATAACAAAAAAAAAATCATGCTTTACTGGTGCATCTTTGTAATATTAATGTTCCAAGCTATTACAGTGGTCTTTGAGGTCCAGCACAGTATTAATGCCTTACAGTTTAATCAAAACTTTCTAACCCACCAACTTAATGATCAAAGTTGCTGTGAATGTATTTTGACTTAGTAGAATACTTCTGACAAAGAACTCAAGTTCTTTAAATTGATGTGACCAATACTGATGTAACACAGAATTAAACATAGAAAGCTTTATAATATTTATCCATCCTCTATACATATACACGTGCACAGTACACTGAAATTCTTTCTTCGCATATCCCAGCTTGTTTAGAAGCTGGGGTCAGAACGCAGGGTCAGCCATTGTACGGCGCCCCTGAAGCCGAGAGGGTTAAGGGCCTTGTTCAAGGGCCCAACAGTGGCTGCATGGATGAGCTGGGATTTAAACTGTCAAGTTTTCAATTGATAGCACAAAGCTCTACCCACTAGGCTACCACATACTTTCATTCTGAATCTTATAAAGCATTTTAATTAAGATCTGAAGAGGCAGTTAAAAAAAATCAACTGAATCTTCATGCCCCAGATACTCGGTACATGTCCTTACACTGGACATGACAGAGTTAAAATTTAAACAACATCTCCATCTGCTGGTCAATTCTGCAACGTGATTTTTTTTTCGATACTAATTCATGTATTTATTTTTACTAATCGTATAAGCATGGTGCCACATCCTGGAGTGAGCCCCAGTGCAAAATAATGAATGTGTCTCCTGTACAGTTACTTTCAAAAGACTAGTTAAATTAAATTTAGAAAAAAATATATTGGCACTGATTAATTATGATGCATGAATTTCATTGTATTGATTAAACATTGCATTAAAATGTTCAAAAATATTAATTCCCTGAAGAAATTTTTATTTTATTTGGGTCCTGACTAATTTTGTCTGTTTGCACCCCCTGCAGTACCAGTCCTTACAGCCCTGGTGACAGGGCATTGCAACACACTCACACACTTACAAAGAGAAGAAAAGTAAAATAGCCAAGCCATTTTGGAAGCTTTACAAAGATGGGGTAAACACTCCTTACAAAGAGTTACCAGTTGCAAGGGTCATTTCCAGGTTCCCAGGACCGGTGTTAATGTGCAGCACCCATCACCAGCCACACTGGGTGGAAATGCCTTGCTAAAAGAGGAAAAGAGGTCAAATGAGAACGGCTTGACTGGTTCAGAATAATGTTTGAGTCAGACAGGCAAATGGTGTGGTTGACAACAGCATATTGCTGAGGGTATGGACAGAAAATGTTTTTCTGTTCACCACTTATATTGGCAATTTAACTTACAGTAGCCATTTTATCAGCTTAAACCATTCTGACCAAATTGCCATAGTCAAATCATTCATATCTTTTTTTAATACAAAATGTCTGGAAAGGGTTGAAAACTGCAAATGATATTTGTTGGTTTTAAGCTTTTAAGCTTTTTTATAAAGTTTTAAATACAACTTTAAAACAGAAAAAATAGGACAGTATGGATTATGCAAATAAAAAGACACAGTGTTTCTTACATTCACTTTGACTTTTATTTCATTGCATTCAATAAACATTCATTCCTGCATTTCAGGCCTGCAACATGTTTTTCGGTTGAAACGATAAAGCATTTACCACTTTGTAATGTTGTCATTCCTTCTCACAACAATTTGCACTGGCTTGTTAAAAAAAGCATGGACGTCCCTGGGAAAGATGTCATCTTAAAGGCAACAAATGTTCTAAAATCTCAGTGTACCTTTCTGCATTAATGCTGCCACCACAGTGTCAATAACCTTTGCCAGAGGCACTAATACAACCCCATACCATGACAGACCTGGCTTGTGGACTTGCTGCTGATAACAGTCTGGATGGTCCTTTTCATCTTTGATCTGGAACACGCTGCATCCTTTTCTTCCAAAAAAGATCTGGAGGACTGATTTGTCTGACTACAATACATGTTTCCATTGAGTGATGGTCCATTCCAAATGCCCCCAAGGTCAAAGACTGACACATGGTCTCTGTTTTGCACAACAAAGTTTTAAGTGGCATTTTTGAATGTAACTCCATATTGAAGAGCTTGACAAAGATATTTTACTAGTTTTTAGTTACTGTTTTATATTCTATCTGTCTGTCTGTCTGTCTGTCTGTCTGTCTGTGTCTGTCTGTCTACCTACCTACCTACCTACCTACCTACCTACCTATAGTAGCTAGCTATCTAGCAACTAGCTACATATTGCCACATGACAATGGTAACACATTGTCAGCCCTCTGATTGGATAAAACAGATTTTAAATACTGGCTTTTACTCAATTCTACAGATGCTGATTCATCATTGAGTGTGTCTTAAGTACTAACATTTGTAGTATATTTGGTATAAGGTTCTAAAACACACATAAGATATGAATAGCAGGTCAGTAGATTCAGTTGGTAAAAACTTTCTAGTCTTGAGATTAACCAACGGTGTACAGATTTCTGTTAACCCTGTTAGTATTATATAGCACACAGCATCCAAAAGTCAGTGAATATTCACCTTTTATTAACTAACAGGTTTGGGTTGAAAATGCAGATTCAATCCCATCTCAATGATTGATACTCTTAGGTCAGGTGCTGTCATCATAATTGTAATAATTTGTTTAAGATCAGTAAACATACAGAAAATACAATGTCTGCTTAATATATGAATAGAACTGCACACTGTTAAACTACATTAAAAAAAAAATATATATATTAAGAAATGAATACCTTAATACAGCTGCAGCAGTTTTAATTCCTCTGGTTGTTTATCTTCGTCTCCATGGGCACAGTAAAACATTTCCAGGGAACTTCACAGGATATCTGTTTCCTTTCAGGTCAGCATCCCAAACCCAGTTTGATGGGTTTCCAGTTATTATCCTAGTTTTTGACCAAACAGGCTAAACTCAGCAACTGGGTAGTAAATAATACCCAGCACTGTTACTAGCTACGTAATAAGTAACAACATATATGCCATTTTTATCTTATTGACTTTAATTATGTGTGTTTTCATTACCGTGTTTCCCCCTGAAAATAAGACATCCCCTGAAAATAAGACCTAGTAGAGGTTTTGCTGCATTGCTAAATATAAGGCCTCCCCTGAAAGTAAGAGCTGCGTCCGAAATCGCATACTTCCATACTCAATAGTACGCGAAATGAGTACGCGAGAGCGGTTAGTATGTCCGAATACATAGTATGAATAAAGAGGTACGCGACAAGTACCCGGATGACCTACTTATTGGGCAGCCATGTCTGAGTATGCAAGCGATGCACACTTGCGGTCCGCTAATGTATCCCATAATGCAACTGGAGCTGCGTAGGCGTTTGAAACGGAATAAGAAACAAGAAAGATAGCGGAAAACAGAGAGTCCTCTGTTTACAAGTGTAAGTAAGACACTTTAAAAAAATTTTAAAGACGAATAAATAACAAAAAGACGATAAATATCCAAACTTTTGGCGAGTGGGGTTTGTAATGAGTCTGTAACTATGGTTATTACGTCATCACTTGACGTTAGTAAGATGGCGGATGTAGTACGTAGCGGTGTTGTGTGCATACTGCATACTTCTGTACTGAAAGTATGTACTTTTTTACCGGCCAAGTAGTGCATACTTCCTCCAATCTAGTACGTACTCTCTAAGTATGCGATTCCGGATGCAGCTTTCTAGAAAAGTTTTTGTTTGGACCGTACGCTGTCCCTGTTGTGCTGTACGTGTGTGCTGTGGTGAGCTCCCTCTGGTGGCCGGAAGCTGCAATACCGTCCCTGCTGTACAAGTGGCTCAGTATATATACTGTATATATACAGTATATAATAAATGTTCATTTTTTTTGTTCAACAATAAATGTGAATTCTTCTTCATGGAAAAATAAGACATCCCCTGAAAATAAGACCTAGCGCATCTTTGGGAGCAAAAATTAATATAAGACACTGTCTTATTTTGGGGGAAACAGGGTAGTTTACAGTAACTGTTTCGAACCAATCCATGGCAGAGCAACACAAATATTTACTCGTTCACACACAGAGCAGCCCACCATCATGTTTAAGGGAGGTGGAAGAAAACCTATGCGTACAGGTGAGCGGACAGTTACCCCACAACACGTACTACTGTTTACTATTAAATAATAATATTGTAATTCTGTTTATGAACGTCCCTTATTTCCCCCAGTGTAGATGTTTCCAGTTACCCAGTGGTTTCTTCTCTCCACGGCTGCAGATCCTGACAGAGGAGGGCGGTACCTAAAACACTCCCGCCAACACGTGTGCAGTTTCCTTTTCCTCCTCTTTATCTTGAGAAGCTGTTTTAACAGTACTGACTGAGAATGACAACGTTATCACAATCAGAAAATCAGTGTACAGTATATAGTGTCATGGGCAATATCAGTATTTCTGCTCGGTTATTTATGACCAGTCTCAGACTCAGTTTGCGTTGTTCAGGTGCGGGAAGATGTTTTGAGTTGAGGACGCTGTCAAACGAATGTAATCGTATGAGTGACTTAAAACAATGCATTAAAGCCTAATTAAACTTGATTATATATTGCAAATTATTCATGCAAAAACGGATTACAAATGTACTTGGATAACGGGGGGAGAGGGAAGGCTCTGTAACCTATTAATGGTCTCACCAAGACAATAATGTTTAAAAATTCTTTTTTTGCACTTCTTAGTTTCGCATTTTTTAAGTTTGGAACTACACCAACAGCAATTAATATTTTTTTACTAGTGCACACAGTATTTTTTTAAATAGGCCTGTTCCAAACAGTTGAGATGATCACAACAATGATACAACTTTCATGTATAATTTTTCATCCTGTTAGCTTCAAGTTGGCAAATTGGTTAGAAAGTTTTAAGTTTTTTAAGTTTTCTTAAAACCACAGTGTCATCTACCAATATTTTTGAGTCTAACACATGGCCCAAACAAGATTATTTAAATACAGCTTATTTATACCCAAGTATTTAGACTCAAGATAAGCTCAAACAAATGGTTGAACAGTCCATTAAAGGGTTAAAAAGCACTGATGACTGGAAGGCGCAAGTGATTACAAAAAAAGTCAACAAAAACCAAAAGCTTACTTGATTAAAACTAATACTGAAATTATTAAAGCTAATACTTAAATTATTTACCACAAACAAGTCAGATTATAGGCTATAATATTCAAAATTTATTGTATAAGACGCTGGAGTCAGATGGGTGGCCCTCCACGACATGAACTCACTTCACTTTAATTTCACCCACCTTTAATACATTCTGAGCAGCTATCAGCACGCAGCATATATATATATATATATATATATATAATTTAATTTTTTTTTTTTGTTGAGGGGGCCCCAAATTGTTTTTTGCACTGGGGCCCATGAGATCCTAGTTACGCCACTGCCTACAACTGAGTAAAAGTAGACTACATATAGTCTTAAAAGTACCAATAATTAAAACAATTTTTAGAAGTACATTAAAATGTAACGGAGAAGGTCTATGTGAAGCGTTAGCCACCTTAAATTGCCATATCTTTTTTTATTAAATATCTATCATAACCTGATGTTAACTTCTAGCCTAATTTCTTAACAGAATATATACGTTATCTAATAGCATTACGGGTTTAAAATTGTTATTTTTCAAAATGGAATTTACAAGAGATTTTATAGTTTTTGTTTTACCTTAAAAAATCTTAATACTCAAATTTTATGTCGTGTAAAGAAGTCTGTCTTTTAGACAGGTGGACACAAAGTTGAAGCACCACCAGGGAAAGAAAAGTCAGAACACCAAAACACTGAAGCATAACAGCAACTTTTGCTCTGCTTTGACCGACCTGAATCTAATCTAAATGTTTTCATATTTGGGACGTTGACGCCCCTCTGGATGTGGTTCATATAAGGCTCCTGTTTTGCACAGTAAAGTTTTAAGTGCCATTTTTGAATGTAACTCCATATTGTAGTGCTTGACAAATGACTAGGTTTTTGGATGTTATATCACGTGTTGGTGCCAACCTATTCACAACCGAATAAAATATTGCGAACGTTCGTGTATGTCTGTTTCTTTTTTTTATCTTAAGATTTAAATAGCTTCTTTTAGGCGCCTTATTGGAAGTCCACCTCCTATCGTAATAACGGGTCCTGAAAACAAAAGTCATCATCGGGTAGGTTGGTATTTATACCGAAAAGTACGATTCTTTTATTTCTGGCCTTGCAAACTAAGAGTCGACTCTGATGCTTTGGATACGATTAGACACAAAGAAATTCATTTGTCTCGATCAGAGTACAGTGAGTATTCATGTTACAGTTCTGTTTCCGTTCACAACATTTCTTAATCATTAAATTATGATAAAGAAAAAGGTAGGTTTAGGTTTGCTTAACAAGAAAAGGTAGGAAAAATTCACTCTTACATAAACAGATTTTATCGAATCATTTAGAGAATAACAGGATTAAACGCTTTTGGTTGCTATATGCTCACTGCTACTCCTCTCAGAGAAACCGTCAGCCGACACAAAATATGCAAATGCTAAATATGTTTGTATATATTTATGACTAATATGTTTTAGAATTTCTTTAAAAGATTCATTTAATTCAACAAAAATGAAATGGCACCACAATAACTGCTGTTAAATAAATAAATAACGTATGTAGCCTCTTTTTTTTTTTTACCTCGTTAGCCTTACCTGCTATCCAACAAGTATACTCAAATATACTCTCATGTAGGTTATAAAATCAAAACCTTTTAATAGAAAATACATGTAATAATTTACCTAAATTGGTAATTGATAAATCTTTTGTTTTTTTTAAGTTTGTTACACTTTAGTCGCATAAGGAAGGAAGACAACAAACTAGATCAGAAGGTAAATGTTTAAGGTATAGTCACAGTTTAATTTTATAGTTTTTATTAGTTAGGCTATTTGTTATATCGAGATACAACGAGAGTTTTACCCTATTATAAAATTTAAATATGTGGAACAGCAGTGTTGGTTTTTCCCTCTTTTTTGACACAGAAATGGTTCACAATGGTTTTGTGAGAGTCATTTGTGCTGTGAGAGAGAGAGAGAGAGAGAGAGAGAGAGAGAGAGAGAGAGAGAGAGAGAGAGAGAGAGAGAGAGAGAGAATTCAAGTTACACCGTTTTGAAAGACATTGGAAGTGTGTGCTGTGGTCAGATGGGTCCATGTTTCAGCTTGTTTTTGTGAAAGAACCATCCATAATTTTAGCAGCAAAAGGTGCAAAAGCAAACATGGTATAGGGGTGAATCAGTGTCCACTGTCCAATTTGTTTCATATGCTGGAATTAAGGTGACATCTTGTTTTGCAAAAAAGGCCAGTGTGTTTGAGTCACTTGACCACCATAACCCGTTATGAAAAATTATAATATATTATTGTATATTACAATATATTATTAATAAGAATCAAACTTTTAAAATACATTTATTAACATTTAATATATATTTTAAACCACTATATGCCACATTCATGTATTTGAGTTTCCGTAAAAGGCTGTAAAATCAATCGCATTAAAAGCTCTTGTCCAGTAGATGGCACTCTCACATAGTAACTGAATTTTGACTAGCCACTAAAAAACAGACTATGTTAGATCGACTTTTGTTACAAACACTAAAACACAGCACAATGACAAAATTGTAATTTTGAGCTAATAATACAAAAACAATAATGGTAAGAATTCCTTCAATTTTATAGCAAAAATTCTTAAATCACTTGATTTATTTGGGCAATAGTATAAGGAGTAAACAAATAAACTTATTTTTAGATTTAATCATATACATACATGAACACCCAAAATCCAAAACATTAGGACAACCACAGCTAAATGAGCAGGGCAATGCCCATTTCATAACAATTTTGCATGTCACAATCAAAAGCGATATTAAATTTACAGCATTTAGCCTACAATTGTGAATGAGTACAGTGAAAGCAAATGACAGTTAAAAGCTGTGCTTTTTTGGCAACTCGGTTTACAGGTATTTACTAAATCATTATTAAAACTTTCTGAAGAACATTTCTCATTGCATGATAGCACAAAATTTGTGTATTTTGCCATGTAGTCAACAACTATCAAAAAATTTAGAGAATCTAGAGAAACTTTGTGCCTGAAAACCTATGACCTTTGATCCCCCGGGCAGCTATGCTTCTGTGATAAATATAACCATGTGGGCCAGGAATACTTCAGAAAACTGCTGCTGCTAATGTAAGTTACTTTTCTGAGCTCAAGCTTATTTGAGATGGAAACATGAGAAAACGTGTGTGGTGGTCTGATGAACCCACCATTCAAACTGTTTTTTAAAGAGTTCAAAAGTCAGCATTCATCATGGCATGGCTAACTTACAATTCTGTGATAGCAGAATTAATTTAATATTAATGTTTAAGGACATGGACAGGTTCTCTGAAGGTTGCTGGTTTAAGCCCCAACACCACTAAGTTGCCACTGTTGCACCACTGATCACGTCACATAACCCTAAATTGCTTGCAATGTATCCTGTCCAATGTATGTTGCTTTGAATAAAAGCATCTTACTGTCATAAATGTGATACTAAAGGATACATACAGTTTGTAGCAACTTATGCAGCCATCTAGACAATTTTTTTTATTTTTAGAAATGTCACTGTCTGTTTAAGCAAGACAATGCTAAGCCACATTCTGCATATGTTACAACAGTGGCTTTGTTGTCAGAGTGCACATGATAGTCTGAATGGTCTGTCTGCAGTCCAGACCTGTCTTTTGTTAAAAATATGTGGCACATTGAAAAGCACAACAAAGGTACAATGAAGACCTTGTTTATTTAAACCATTAATTATTAAACTATAAAATTTTGTTTATAGTAACAGCTTTAGCATAATATCAAGTAAGAATAGACAAAAACGTCACTTTTACAACTACAATTGGTGTCTGCAGTTGCCAAACAATAACAGAACTATTTTAAAAGGTGATGTAACAGTGGTAAACATGCCTTTGTTGCAATGAGTTGAAATGTCAATTTTGAAATAAGCGTATACTATATGTACAAAAAGAATTACATTAATCGTTAAAACATAACTTGACAGTTTTCAGCTGGATACAGGCCACTTTTTGAAAATGGGTTTGTATTAGAAAGAGTTCGTAAATTAGAAGGAGTTCTTAAATTAAAATATGGGCATTATTTTGAAGTAGAATAACAAGACATTAGGCAGGGCAAATTTGTTAAAAAGGTCAACAACACACTTATTTTCCTCTAAACTTAAACGAAATAAATCAATACACCTACAATATAAAACACCTTACTGATTCAAAAGGAACATAATAAATAGCAATAAATTCAGTTCAGAATGCTGCCTATAAATCAGAATGCCAAGTTAGCCAAATTGATTGTTTAATGACAAAATGCAATAATAGTAAAACAACAAAAATAGATTTTGTAACAGGAAATGTTGCAACCTAATATTTACATTTAACAAGTAAAGGCAAGTTTTCAAGTTGAAAATATTAAAATTTAATTGCTACTCATTCCATGCAATTGAAATTATTTAATTATTTTTAATGAGTAGTACCACTTGCCAGTCAAAACTGAACATTAAATGAGATAAACATGTAATTTCTAATTATATATTACAGCTGCTTATTTATTCATATTTAAATTTATAGAATTTTGGGGTTTTTCTTAAATATAATAAATTTAGCTGCTCTATGTAAGCTTAGTAAAAGTGATTTGGTACTCTGTTATTGTCTGTGCAATAAATCATCAGCTTACTTTATTATTGTAGGTGGTCTTTGCATGTCCATCATTTCACCTTATCTTTCTATATATATTTATGTACTTTTATATTGTGTTTTTATATTTTATCTAATTGTCTAAATATCTAACATAACAGATAAACATTGTTTTATTGTAAAGTAAAATTTTCACTACATTTTTTATACATTTGAAAGAATACAGATTTATAACGTGGTTTGTTACTTAAAAGAATACAATTATAAATACTAATAAAACTTTTTAATAAATAAGTTTTGTTTGCAATTGTGATGTGATTGGTTAGTAATACATACAAGTCATGCCTACAAATCATTAATATTACACAAAAAAACATCAGTTTTATCTTAATGACACACCCATTCAGTTAAGAGAGGCACACTGAAAAAAAGAAGCATGAGACATGGATGTTGAAAATTAAACTTTTTAGTGATTTGGGTAAATTAACACCTTTTTATTTTAAAATTTTGTAAAATGTACATGAATTATATTTGACGCATCACAACTGAATGCATTATTCAGTAATCCTTCTGCCAAAGGGAAGAAAAATAAACAACTTTTAAAAGAAAATTGCACAAGACATTCCTTGTTGAGAACATTTTCAAAGATTGGTCAGACATTTTTTCCAGCTAGGAAAGCAATGTGCTACTGACATCAATCAATGACGACGAAATAGCTTATCAGACACCTTCATCTAAGCATTCTCAACTATGGATAAGAGAAAGCCAATCGAAGAGCACAGATACATGAGCAATGCCCTGGCCCTAAAACCCAAACCCCACCTTTACAACCAACCTACTACCATCTCCCTCCCACATTTAGAGAAATGTGTGAGTTGTTCAATGTTGCCTTTACCAGGTTGCTACTGAAGCTTGTTTTGTTTTCTCTTCTAGACTTTTTTGAAAGTGCAGAATAAAGGTTTTTAACACCTCAGAAAAATAAATGTGGAACTCACCCACATGCTTTCAAATATTAACCCTTATATTTTAATTGATATACATAATGATGCCTTCATTGGCACATTTAATATTGCACACAGTAATGAAATATATTACTTAAAAAAAGAAGAAAAAAAAAACAATGACTTGCTGTGGAAAGTCTGAGATGCAGAAAAAAACAGGATGTGCTGGCCATACCCTGTAAACGAGGAATTTAGCCACGGACAAATTACTGCCAAGATCTCGAGCTGGGAGTGGACATTTATACAATAGGCCAAAACTGGGCACCCAGAGCCAAACCTAGTTAGCAAAACCATCTTTCCTTAGCCCTTTTAAAGCCTGACGATGTCTGACATAAGGAAGGGCTGTACTGCATTTTTAAGGCTACCAACCCATACGCCGTTATCTAGATTCAATATAAGAGTGGGAAGGAAAAGACTTAATCAGCAAACAGGACAATGCTAGGGGGCAAGCTTTAAAAGACCAAACAAATCTATGTGAAGAAGTCATGCCAAACATAACCTCAAAAGAATAAAAAAAGACAAAAACCTAAACTTTGATCCAAAGCACCAGCCAGCTTGTAAGCATGTGGAGTGTAAGGCACCAATGCTGAGGAGTATGCTCCCCAACAAGGAACATTAAAATCCAGCCCTCCTAGTCGAGCACACATGAGCCAACAGCCAAGTTTTTTACTACTCTGCATCCTTTTCATTTCATGCTATGCAGTTCTTCAGAAATAGAGTGTATGCTTGTGGCCATCCATATCTGCATGAAGAAAATATGCCTCTCAAATTGTGACAGCTTTAAAAACAATATTAGTCTAAATGCAAGTCCTAGACCATAACATTATAGCAATTACTATCATTACCAACAAGTGCATCAACTCTTGCAAAAAATCATCATAACAATTATTTAATTATTATAACCGCTTCATCCTAATCAGGATCCCAGTGTGTCAAATGCCTGACTGGAAACCCTGGACAGTGTGCCAATCTGGGCAATTTAAAGCATTCAATCCACCTTTTACATGTGATAGTGTCACAAAATTCAGTGAGAGCAATGGTTGACCCAGTGCCACTAATCAAATAGTCAAATGCAGCAACGGTAGATTTATGGTTGCATTTTTCTTGACCAGTTGTAATGTAATTAAAGACTGTGTTAAAGGTTCGAGTGTCCATATTCTGTGTTAGTGACCAAGGAAGTTTTAATGTAAGACTGTTGGGTTTTCTAACAAGGCTTTGATAAATGACTGTTGAGCTACATGACTGGATTGCATTCTCGCTTGGTTGCTTGGAACAAAAACATAACAATATTGCATTTGTTTTTGATCAAACTATTACTCTAATTATATTAAACTAGTTTTATATAGAACAGATAAGCTTACCTTTTATTTAACAGTTGTACATTTGCTCTGTGTATTAGGTAGCTGGCTTACTAACTAAAACAGCAGTAATCAGCAGTAATATACTGTTTTTGCATTACATGTATCTATTTTAAAACCTTAGATTTTTCTTAACTTTAGACTTTTCTGAACTCCTGACTTCATATCCCATCAACTTAGTAAATTACGTAAGTAATTTTAACCTGCTCGCTTTTCAAAAGACTTTAAATAAGAAAGACATATTAATTGCAGCTTTGTAATTAGGCTAATGATGGTTATGCCTACTTACATTTTTACAAATAATTAGGGCTGGTCGATGATTTTGTTTTACTTTTATGCTGTGGTATAAATAGACCAAGAGCTGGGCAGTAAGCTGTCACATATCAGTGTGGCTGATCGTAAATTAGATGTAGACCTGATGTAGAATTGATTTATATAACTTTCAGGTGTGCAAAATGAGGAAGCATGGCAGAAGTCCCACATGAAAACAATCTGCACCAAATATGTCCTATATGTACAATTAGTTTTAATTAAAGCTGAGCAGAACAAAAACAAATGATATTTTGTGATATGTACTGTGAATCTGACAAAATAATAGACATATCATATATAGTTTTTGCTATATTATTCAGCCATACTAACAATGTATGGTCAGATAGTTTAAGTGCTTAAGGTTAATATTCTCTTTTATTAACTTGTCTGCATGTCTCATTATAGTCTAGAAATTCTAATAAATACACAATTCCGAAATGCTCTACCATCACATTTTCAGAGGCATTTTCTCCCCAAAACGTGTGTGATTTTCAGCAGCCTTCTACAGATTAGCCATACTCACTAACTACCACTCATTATCCTTACGTTTGTTCTGTTGAACTGCTCTAAATGCAAATGTATCATCATAAGCATTATCACCTTTCACGGTGGACCTGTTTATGCCCGTCTAGGACCCTGTGTCTAGGACACAGGTCCTGAAGGGCCACTGAGAGAGAGTGATTTCACTGAAACCTACCCATCCATCAATGCCTGGTCAAACAGTCAAAGATTTGATACTGTATTTACAGGTAGAATGAAAATTCAACTAAAGTGACCAAACATTCTAGACAGGACATTGTCTATAAAACCACTAAGGTCCTAGAGGACAAACACTGAGAAATCCACCTCAATGCAGATGTGTATTGGTTAACATGCAACAACAGAATTTCTTGGTGCCACTCACACTTTCATTGGTAGACCAATATAATATTTAAATCCTTCTAGAAATTAATTATTTTCCCATCAAAAACGTGGGTTTATGTTCTTCAGTCAGCACAGACATTGAGCTGACTCACATACTATATTTTTCTCCGTTAGAACTTTATGGTCCTTTGTACATGTATCCAGGGGCGGTGTAGCACAGATTTTCCTTTACTATACTATACTCTCTGTTGTCAATGCTTCTCCATGTTTGAAGTACCTTTGTTTCTTTATACACTTTGCATGACAACATGATGAGTACCTAGATTACCTATCTATATGCCAGTTACTTTAATTGATAACAAAACATTCTTTAGTACACATTTGTGATGAGATCTACATGTTCGGAACCACAGTCCAGTTGCACAGCTCTTTTGATATCCCATAGTGCATTACAGTGGGCATTTTTAACCTCTGTATACAGTTCTGACATAGCAGAGCTATTCAATTAGCTGCACACAGGCCAGATCAGGAAATTAAATGAAGCTTTACTGATTACTATTTGATTGGCTCCCACCAACTAATGAAATGAAACATTATTATTTAATATGAATTGAAAATTATTCCTGTTTGTTCCAAACCATCAGGGGTGTGTATTATTGTTCTTTTAAGTCCAGTAAGCTGGATTAGCTAGCTTAGCTACTTGCTGTTGCAAAAATTTTATTTTTACTCTATGCGTGTTACTTTAAGTTGGTACGAAACACTTATGTGTGAGTCCAATAAGCTTATAGAAGACAAATCTGTAGACACATTTAAACCAACTCTACCTAAAAACGTTCAAACATTCTGAAAATAACTCTTATTTGTACCCCTTAACTTGGTATAATTTTTATGATCTGGCCTCCTCCCTGAGCTCACTGAATAGCCCTGATCTATGGCATTCCTGATCTCTGGCTAGCATTAATGTTATGCTTTAACATCTGAGTGGCATAGTTTCTTGACAGCATCTAAAATTTGGTTAAAAAAACTAAACCTTCTGATTTGTGCTGATGTTAATAGCTTACTTTTAAATAACTGGTTTCTTATGTTTCGTTTGAACATAGCAAACACGTGTTTTATAATATCTTTCATGTGTACAAAAGTTCTTGGTTAATAAGGGAAAAAACACTCAGTTCTTTATCTGTAGTCAAGTAGGAAACAGTTCATATAACGTTATTACTCTGTTTAGCAGCCGCTTACTGTATTAATGGTGGGTAAGTGGATCACATCCAGCGATGGAGTACGAGTTGCACCTGTCAGCTTGTGGAGGTTTTGTAATATGTGGATACTTACTGCCCCCTTAGGAGTTAAACCGTTACAGTCAATCATTATTTTGTTTGTACAGTAATAGTCGCGTCGTTACGCTTTGTTTTTGTTCGTATTTTTTTGCATGTTATCCTTTTCCACCCCGCACCTCCGCTCATTATCAATCCTCCTCTCCGTCGTCTGCTTGCATCTCGCCGGGCTGTTGCTGCTGCTGCTGCTGCTCGCACGCCCTGCGCTCCCGCTGCTTGTCTTGGATCTTTTTCATCTCGTCGGCGTATTTACAAAACGTGCTGCCGAACTTAGCCCACACTTTGTAGGGCACCGTGATCGAGTTGCGGTACGTGGGCTTGACCTCGCTGACGCGCATGAACACGCCGTACTTGTTGGATCCCACGTCGAAGAAGAAGCGCTTGTTGTCCACTGTCAGCGACGTGCCTTCGGGCAGCTCGGTCGGCTCGTCCTCTACGCCGTAGTCGTCGATGAGTTTGGCAAGCGCGTCGCGGAACTCGATAAGCCCCTGCGCCGGCAGCGCAATGGTCTGGCCCTGCGCCGAGCCCAAGCCGGGCCCCCGGTTCACCGTCTGCCGGATCCTCAGAAACCGGCCCCTCTGGTTCTCCTTCAGATCCATGTAGTACTTGCGATTCTCGCGCACCAGGAACTCACTCTTCAGCGCGCGCCGCGGCTCGTCCTGCACCGCGTCCGGGTTGCTGGGCCCCAGCTGCGCGTAGTGCTCGATGAAGTCCCCGAGGTAGTCGCGGAACTCCACGGCCACTGACATGGACAGTGTCAGGCGGCTCTTGTTGCCGCCGGCGCCCACTTCAGCGATCTTCAGGAAGCGGCCTTTCACGTTTTGCTTCACGTCTAGGTAGAAGCGCTTGTTCTGGATGTCAACGCGCTTAGACGCCAGCTCCTGCGTGTCGTGCTGCAGGCCGGAAGCCGAACCCGCCCCTCCTGCCACCGCGTGCACGGAGCTCAGAACCGGGCCCGTGGCCGCTCCTCCCTGCTCGCTTCCACTGTCTCGGTCCGCCATGATGCCTGCCTGCTTAGCCTGCCTGCCTTTCTCCCTCCGTCTACTGCAACCTCACAGCCAGCCAGCCAGCCAGCCACGCGGCCGCTCTCGCGAGATCTCTGTGAACACACGCACAGGTTGGATTTAAAGCAGCCAGGCCCACTGTTTCATACATGCAGCCGAAAATACGCAAACAAATACTGATGTTGTAATGCAATGTTTTTTTCTTTAAATTAATATATATTTTGACTACACTAGCAATCCACGCAATACAGCACCTAATTTAAAATACAGTTCTGCACATTTATTTACTGCACCTCAAAGTAAAAAAAAAATCGACAGATAAATATTTTCTCTATGTTTTGACGTAATTGTATTAAAATCGCTATTTTAATTATTGCATACGTGCTACAACTGCCATTTCAAATCTTATTTTACAAAGCAGCTTTTTAAAAGACAAATACATAAAAAATGGACCTCAAATTGTTTATACACATGTACACATTAAAACCGATTCAATATTATAAAATCCGCAAAACAAATATTATATATTTTTGTTTTGTTTAAATATATTTTTCTGCTCAGAAGCAAAAGTTTACAGCTTTGGTTTTAAAGTCTGAATTTGTAAACCATCTAGAAAAGAGACCGAAAACTATATATTTAATTTAACTTTAACTTTTTATTCTATTTATTTACTTCTTTATTTAGGATTTTAACGTCATGTTTTACACACTTTATGTTACATTCATGACAGGACAGGTAGTTAGATTCATCATTTCACAAGTTTAATGTTAAACACAGTCATGAACAATTTTGTATCTCTGATTCACCTCACTTGGACTGTGGGAGGAAGCCGGAGCCCCTGGAGGAAACCCACGCAGACACGAGGAGAACATGCAAACTCCACACAGAAAGGACCGCCCCACCTGGGGATCGAACTCAGGACCTTCTTGCTGTGAGGCGACAGTGCGTTTTGATTATCTTTAATTTAGTTATCTAATAGAAAACATGCCCTGATTGTCAAAGTTCAGGCACATCTGGTTAAAGTGAAGTAAATTTCACCCGACTCTGTAAAGGAGAAACCAACAAATGCTCAGCACGTGTGTCAACACCTTTAATAGTTTATGAAGATTTTGTCAATGCAAAATATGGCTTTTTATTAGATTTCCTTTGATTTTGTTTAACTGAGTTCCACACTGTTTCTGGAATTATTTTACTTCATAAGACATTGAAAATAACAGAAATTATTGTTCGTTCAAACGTTTGATTAGTATAAAAGTTGATATTTTAATTGCTACTTAATAAATTAGGTAATTTAAAACTATTAGTATTATTTAGGCAAATAAAAGAGCATAAGAGCTCAGACAATATTTTAAATACATTTGGCTTTATAGAGCCTTGTTTTTTCGCTTTTATATATACATATAAATTCATCCATAAGTTCAAACAATAAAATATAATCATAATATATTTGCTGATAAACTCAAAAAGCATGTTGTTTATTGCCCAGATGCGATAATTAATCACTTTGATTTTAAAGTCTGATTTTTTATTAATACGCTTCGTCGTAAAATCGATTACGTGACTTGATATAAACTTAAAGTATTGTTCTTAACCAGACGAACTAAACGCGAGTTTAACATGTTCTACCGCGCAAAATTAGGTTAGGGCACTTACATGTAGAAAAACGCTTTACCGGTAATTGTTACGACAATTCTGTGTTTATTTTCTACAGAATTTCATTTTTGTATGTTTATAATGATTTTGCAAATGCAAAATTCGTTAACAATACTATTTTACTATTTTTACATAATTCATCATATTTTCCTAAATACTTTTTAGGATACTAAATAGACAATACAATACTCAATATTCACTTATTTGTGAATAAGGAAAGCATCTGTTCAACATGAATAATGAAAAGTAAAGGCAAGATGCCATAGAAACTTTTTTAATAAAACACTAAAATGAATTTTAAATAAATATATTTAAAAAAAATTGTAGAGCAGATTAATTTAAAACTGAGTTGATACGCTGAGCTACAAATAATGAAAAATAACAGATACACTGAGGGGGCTGGATTTCTATTAGTTCTCTGTCAGACTGTTATTTATTTTTAATAACCATATTCTTATGGTTATTATAAACAGTATTAACATAGGTACAAATAACATTTTAAAGAAATACTTTTTAATAGCGTGCAGTAAAAACAAATACAAAACCATACATAGCTTCAATAAAAGCTTACGCCTGAAAATGACATTCATTTTGCTGCAAAATCGGCATACTTGTGTTTGTACGTGTTTGAATAAACAAATAAACCAATAAATAAACACATTTAATAGCATTTATGACGCGTTTGTTGTTTATCAGACGTGTTGTATTTGTTGTGGTCGAGAAATTAGTTGCAATGAGTTAAGAAATCACTGTAAAATAGCATTCTGGTTTAAACATGCAGTCTCTCTTGTTGGCATCATTTTAAATTATGCAGCAGGTATATAAAAATGTATAAATACTTATTTTTATTTTATTTTTATTTGTTTTTACCACCCCTTCATCCTTGTCTAAGTCAGAGTGGGTCAGGTTTCTGCAGTGCAGTAACACACCCCGGAAAGGACGCACATTCATTGCAGGGCCTCGACCACCCTCCCTCCTTTCTCAGACATCCATTCATCAGACAATCATGTCTTTATGTAGACGTCCAACCGGCCATAGCACCTCTGGGAATAAATATTCTATTTATGTCTCGATAAACATGTAGATTCTTCAAATGCTAAATTTGGTTTTATTAGATCATTTTAGTAGATGATTAACTATAAAAATCTTGAATCAGAGTTTAACAAATATCTACAGTTTTTAACCTCGAAAATTATTGTTAACAATTTTAATTATTAAAAGTTATTAATAACCATTTAATATTAATAGAAATGGCAACAGATAAAACATTTTAATTCATTTTATGCAATACATTGCACACTTGTTTCATTGAAACCAAAAGTTGAAACTCATAACAGGAAGAACGAAATTAACTATTTATATCAAAAGAAATAACAAAGCAGAAAATAATTAAAAAAAAAATGCTTAAAGCTGCTGATTATAAATACGTGAAATATGTATACATTTACCGTATATAATATATTCCTTTATTTGTACTAGATTTTATATATACATTTAATAACCCACTTATTTGTATCATATCACGAAATTAATCTTAACTAATATGTAATATTTTATACGTTTAATTCCCAAAATATTGTAAAGGCTGATGTAAATGAAATATACAATATTTTAAGACTAATGTAGCACAGTGCAAAATAAGATCACTATTAAATTTGTAAAACCAAAAGGAGCTGTGATAAATCTAAACGCATGTCGTTACTTGTGCACATATATTATGAAAATAGATTTAAATGAAATAAAATAGAAAGTAATAACACTATTTAAATAAAATGTTTGTTTTTAAATACATTTTACATTGATGGTTCTGCATTAGATTTTATTTGGTGAATGAATCTCGAAGGTCTCAACAGATAATGATAAAAATGACAACCAACAGTTAATCATGTCTGCGCTTTTTAATCCAAACAAAACAGATTTTACCCGTTATGGTCATATTGAATAAATACAACTTTTAAGTAAATCAGCACTATAGTTTGGGTCTTTTACCCAAACATTTAAATGCAGCCATGTAATTTTAAAACGTACGTTTTCGTTTAAGTTATTCAAAATAATAGTATTTGGATTTATTTATTACATTTGTCAGAAAATTAATGTACATTTTGCATATGCAACAAAAAGAATTCAACAAAACTTTCTGCATCCAAATTTACAAGGTAAACTTAAAACACCCCTCCTTATTTTTAATAATTTAATTAATCAGTATATGCCTTAAAATCAACAATGTACAAAATGAATCTTAAATATTTACCAAAAATATTGTTTTTCGTCACGTATTTATAATTTTTTCTGCAGGAAGTGTAAATGATAATAAATGTTTTTAAATAAAAGTTTATTTGGAATCAAATGAAAGAGGTAACCAGATTAAATATTTATTATTTCAGAGTTTATGTTTATGGCTGTACAACTTAAAAAAATCATTAAAGTCCAAAGATAATTAATCTTAAACATTTACTAATTTACCAAACATTTACCGTTTACCTGAAACCTGGTAAACAGCATAGCACATAATACAGCTTAACAATTTACCAAATATAATGTTTTGGGTTTGGACATTTTAAAGTCTAGAAAAGTCTAGACTTCTCCAGCTGGACCCAATAAAGAATCCGTAAAACAAAGGTGGAGAGTCTGGAAGGCCAGAGTTCAGTGAATTTCCTGAAATCAGACACACGTCTTAAACTTCTTGATTTATTAGGTTTAATAGTTGTGTCGAAGCAAATAAATCTTCAAATTGCTGCTCAGTCCCACCGTAAAACATAATTCATCTAAAATAATTAATAAAATATTGTCTTTTGGTTTGGCTATAGTTATCTGACAACTCCTTTTTTTTCTTATTTTAAAATAAGCTAAAATATTATCATGTACACCAATCATGAAAGTTCATAATGAAAAGTGTTAGCAGCAAGCCCTCTGTAGATGCAGAATTAACAGAAAACAGAAACTGATGATGAAATACAAGCGCTTTGAAAACACAACGACCGAAATTTCCACAAGTTCAACCATCATTTTAGCTGCAAAACTTCAACAAATACAACACATCCTTGCCAAATAATGCCGTAGTTTACCATTGTTAATTGTCTTTTAAACGTTTTGGCTTTCAGACGTCAATAGTAAGTTTTTTTTTTGTAAATTAAGTTGAACAGTTGCTAACTGATGCTTTAGTGTTTTTAATCATTCAAATGACTGAAATAGTTAACATTAATGTTGCCTATCAAAAGCAGAAAATCCATCAAATCACGCTGTAGCCTGTTTATATTTCTATATATTGATGTGTGATCGCTGTTCATTTTTCTAGTTGGTAAGAATTGGGCACAAACATGCTATCAGTAACAGGCCTGGTAATTGAGAAGTGTTGCCCCTAAACAGCTGTAAACCAAAACATAAATTAACAGCAAATGTTTAAAAACACAGATAAACCCAAGTAAATAGCGTAAAACATACATGCCGATGATATGATGCGTTAGGTTTGTAAATTATTGTGATTAGTCTAAACGAGATGTTTTAAAATAGTCAGAAAACAACCAGCATTTAAACATTTAAGGAGTTCAGCAGAGTTTGGTGACCTTCCTCTGCAGACACACGTCTTAACTTCTAAGTTCAATACCAGGTTTAGTGGTTTGGCAGAGCGAAGAATTAAACTCTGATGGACTTTGATGGACTGATGACCCTTGCTGTTCAGCCCTGCCGTAAAACATAATTCAGCTAAAAATATTTACTAAATCATTGTGTCCAGGTTTGGCCATTGTTGATGACTAAATTTTAAATTGTTCTTAAACAAGCCAAATGTCTGAAACCAATCAGTAATTATGCAAGTTGAATACAGTCCAAACTGGCCCAAAATTATGATGTTTACGTTTTGCTATTGTCTACTGATGAGTCTACTTACCCAATAACAACAATAACATGTAAACCAATAAACTATTTTAGCAGCAAGCACTTTGTAAATGGACTGGGCACATATTAAGCGTCCTGCAACACGTCGTCTGAGATTACTCACCAATTAATCTGCGAAACTAAAAAAAAGATCACTGGAAAATATTTATCAAAATTATGCCATGTTTTCTCCATTGTTATTTTTACTCTTTTAATTAATGATAAGTAAAAATGCAGGTAATCTCATAAGTATTCCAACGCTGGAACTATTTTTGCTATATTTTTTATGTGCAATCGGTGTTCATGATTCTGGGGCGCGTTTCCCGATAACGATTGATCAATTGAACAATTTTTAAACAATGTTGCGAGTGTTTCCCAAAAGTCCTCTTAGTCTCCCAAACTACGAACGAGGTTTAAGTCGTTCTTTGTTGACTCCGCCTCTTAAAAGGCAGTTGAAAACTGAATCACCGATTATCATACAATTTCTCATTACTATGTCACAAAAAGCAAATAATTCATTAAGAAAACGTTTTTTAAAAACTACTGACCAATAGGTCTTTAAATTACTGGTATAAAAACATTACAATTGCAATTGCTATATCTGTCGCATATCAAGCCTATAAATAGGCGCCCAATTAACCTTTCATTCATCAATCCAGAAGCATGGCAAGTCTACAGCACAAACGGTGCCACAATTTAGGAAAGAGAGGGTTATGACAGGTGCAAGAGGCCTTACTGTGGACAGGAAGCAACACTGAAAATACTAGGCCCAACAGTGAAGGGATATCTGGGGGAGTAGATGTATGTTTAAAGTTCCCATCTACCCCTCTACCCCACATCAGCCTACATCCCCTGTGCAATCTTCACTTTGCAGCAGTCCTGGGTCATCTCCTGGGCCTTCCTCTGCACAGTCCAGTCAAATGGCTCCACCTGATCAACAGGACATCATGACCAAGCAGCTTTTTATGGCAGTTTCAGCTAACCAATGGCAACTATTTATTTACCAGTTATACTGCCCTCTGAACAAGCATTTAATTTATTTTATCTCATTTATTTAATCATTTTTGTATGATAATTAATATTTTTTAATAAAGGTGCTGTTGCCGTGCATATATGGTTCTATAGAACCAGTGCGTCTGTGAGTTTTTTAGGCAAATTAGCTGCATTTATCGGTTTTGGGCACGCAAACCTCAAGTTAAGAAGTTCTTAGTGAGTTACGAATGGGTCAGACTACTCTTACTTTACTTTACGAGTTTAAGTACTACATTAGAAGGGTTTCGGGAAACACTCGTAAATTTAAGAATGTTCTTAAGTACGAGGTTACGAAGCGTTACGAACGTTTTGGGAAACGCACCCCTGTTTGGTAAGAACTAGGCAACTTTATTTGTGCCCCCAGTAAAACAGGCCTCTGTTGCCCCTAAACAGTTTTTAATCAGAAAACAAAAAGCCAGCAAGCACAATTAAACCCAAGTGAATACCAAAACAAACAATACAGCTTTATTATTTACCGAGTGTGATGTTTTGGGTTTGGACATTTTAATGTAATGAGTGACTTGTGTGTTTGTTTTTGATGAGAAATGTAATTAATTATAGTCGCATCAGAAAGAGACCTAACTGTTTGGGGAGTGTCCATGTCGGTGCGCAGCACGCAGCCTTGCAAATGTGTAAGTGACTTGCAACTCAGGATTCTCAGGCAAAGCTGTTTTAAGGTTTTCACTGTGTTGAGAAAAACTTAAACTATTAAATAAAGGATTCAACAGTGGTTTACACATCACTTTACATTTACTGCAACATTCTGTTATGTCTCTTATGGAGTTTGTCTCACAAAATAAACAAATAAATCCGCTCCTGCTGTTACGTTGATTAAAAAAAGCAATTACATGTTGAAATGCGATGCTATTTAAAATCAACGTTGCAAGTCTTTGAGCTTGTAAAGAGCGCCACTGTTCGGCGTATCTTACCCGCTCAGTCTGCAGCAAGTGCGTTTAGCGCCTGTGCAGCTCCGTCTCGGTCAAACAACGGGGAAGAAACAAGAGGGGGAACAACCTGCAAGCTGTAAAGGCCTATCGTCCACAGCAGCGCTCCTCTGGGTCTCCTCTCCACAAGATGGAACGAAAGAGCGAGTCGTGGCATGAAGACGGACGCACGCGATACTTGCACGCTGTACGACGGCCGTCTGATGTCAGCACGCTGCCGGAAAAAAAAGTGCGTTCGAGCGCCACACTCTGTAACCTTCACGCTACTGCAGCCTCTGCAGCCGCTCTTCACATCATTAAATGCATCATAAACACGTAAACATGGCCACTAAAACAGTGATATTTCAACATTAATTTACACCCCCGCCATCACTTTAATCACCGCCACATTAGGTTCTCAGTTCTTCCAAAACGAAACCCTAGAGCAGAGAGATTGACGTCAGAAGCAAGGGTACGTATGTGAGACTAATTTAAACTAATATATATATACTGTATATATATATATATATATATATATATATATACTATATACTGTTCAATATATATATACTGTAGCTATCACTGGCCCCCATATATATATATATATATATACTATATACTGTTCAATATATATATACTGTGTGTATATATATATATATATATATATATATATATATATATATATATATACAGTGTATCACGGAAGTGAGTACACCCCTCACATTTCTGCAGATATTTAAGTATATCTTTTCATGGGACAACACTGACAAAATGACACTTTGACACAATGAAAAGTAGTCTGTGTGCAGCTTATATAACAGTGTAAATTTATTCTTCCCTCAAAATAACTCAATATACAGCCATTAATGTCTAAACCACCGGCAACAAAAGTGAGTACACCCCTAAGAGACTACACCCCTAAATGTCCAAATTGAGCACTGCTTGTCATTTTCCCTCCAAAATGTCATGTGATTTGTTAGTGTTACTAGGTCTCAGGTGTGCATAGGGAGCAGGTGTGTTCAATTTAGTAGTACAGCTCTCACACTCTCTCATACTGGTCACTGAAAGTTCCAACATGGCACCTCATGGCAAAGAACTCTCTGAGGATCTTAAAAGACGAATTGTTGCGCTACATGAAGATGGCCAAGGCTTCAAGAAGATTGCCAACACCCTGAAACTGAGCTGCAGCACAGTGGCCAAGATCATCCAGCGTTTTAAAAGAGCAGGGTCCACTCAGAACAGACCTCGCGTTGGTCGTCCAAAGAAGCTGAGTGCACGTGCTCAGCGTCACATCCAACTGCTGTCTTTGAAAGATAGGCGCAGGAGTGCTGTCAGCATTGCTGCAGAGATTGAAAAGGTGGGGGGTCAGCCTGTCAGTGCTCAGACCATACGCCGCACACTACATCAAATTGGTCTGCATGGCTGTCACCCCAGAAGGAAGCCTCTTCTGAAGTCTCTACACAAGAAAGCCCTCAAACAGTTTGCTGAAGACATGTCAACAAAGGACATGGATTACTGGAACCATGTCCTATGGTCTGATGAGACCAAGATTAATTTGTTTGGTTCAGATGGTCTCAAGCATGTGTGGCGGCAATCAGGTGAGGAGTACAAAGATAAGTGTGTCATGCCTACAGTCAAGCATGGTGGTGGGAATGCCATGGTCTGGGGCTGCATGAGTGCAGCAGGTGTTGGGGAGTTACATTTCATTGAGGGACACATGAACTCCAATATGTACTGTGAAATACTGAAGCAGAGCATGATCCCCTCCCTCCGGAATCTGGGTCGCAGGGCAGTGTTCCAGCATGATAATGACCCCAAACACACCTCTAAGACGACCACTGCTTTATTGAAGAGGCTGAGGGTAAAGGTGATGGACTGGCCAAGCATGTCTCCAGACCTAAACCCAATAGAACATCTTTGGGGCATCCTCAAGCGGAAGGTGGAGGAGCGCAAAGTCTCGAATATCCGCCAGCTCCCCAGTTTTCGAAGGGAGGGGATCATGCTCTGTTTCAGAATGTCACAGTACATGTTGGAATTCATGTTTCCCTCAATGAACTGCAGCTTCCCAGTGCCAGCAACACTCATGCAGCCCAAGACCATGATGCTACCACCACCATGCTTGACTGTAGGCAAGATACAGTTGTCTTGGTACTTCTCACCAGGGCGCCGCCACACATGCTGGACACCATCTGAGCCAAACAAGTTTATCTTGGTCTCGTCAGACCACAGGGCATTCCAGTAATCCATGTTCTTGGACTGCTTGTCTTCAGCAAACTGTTTGCTGGCTTTCTTGTGCGTCAGCTTCCTTCTGGGATGACGACCATGCAGACCGAGTTGATGCAGTGTGCGGCGTATGGTCTGAGCACTGACAGGCTGACCTCCCACGTCTTCAACCTCTGCAGCAATGCTGGCAGCACTCATGTGTCTATTTTTTAAAGCCAACCTCTGGATATGACGATGAACACGTGGACTCAACTTCTTTGGTCGACCCTGGCGAAGCCTGTTCCGAGTGGAACCTGTCCTGGAAAACCGCTGTATGACCTTGGCCACCATGCTGTAGCTCAGTTTCAGGGTGTTAGCAATCTTCTTATAGCCCAGGCCATCTTTGTGGAGAGCAACAATTCTATTTCTCACATCCTCAGAGAGTTCTTTGCCATGAGGTGCCATGTTGAATATCCAGTGGCCAGTATGAGAGAATTGTACCCAAAACACCAAATTTAACAGCCCTGCTCCCCATTTACACCTGGGACCTTGACACATGACACCAGGGAGGGACAACGACACATTTGGGCACAATTTGGACATGTTCACTGTGGGGTGTACTCACTTATGTTGCCAGCTATTTAGACATTAATGGCTGTGTGTTGAGTTATTTTCAGAAGACAGTAAATCTACACTGCTATACAAGCTGTACACTGACTACTCTAAGTTATATCCAAGTTTCATGTCTATAGTGTTGTCCCATGAAAAGATATAATGAAATATTTGCAGAAATGTGAGGGGTGTACTCACTTTTGTGATACACTGTATATATATACACACAGTATATATATATTGAACAGTATATAGTATATATATATATATGGGGGCCAGTGATAGCTCAATGGTTAAGGTACTGGACTAGTAAACAGAAGGTTGCCGGTTCAAGCCCCGCCACCACCAAGTTGCCACTGTTGGGTCCCTGAGCAAGGCCCTTAACCCTCAATTGCTCATTGTGTTTCACTCACTGTGTAAGTCGCTTTGGATAAAAGCGTCTGCTAAATGCTGAAAATGTAAATGTAAATGTAAATGAACTCTTGAACACTTTAAAACATTTACGTCTATGGTATTTATCCGATAGGTCTTGTAGTAAATCAAAGTGCCTTGCTCATGGGCCCAACAGTGGTAACATGGTGGTGGTGGTGGGGCTTGAACCAGTGGCCTTCCAGTTACTAGTCTGGTACCAGCAAATGTCCCTAACCACAACTGCCCATAGTAAATAAATGGAAAGCATGACTGTGATGATGTATCATATTTTGCTTCTGTCTAAATAATATAAATATACAGAGAATTTCACAAACATGTGCTTTTGATTTTTTTTTTGTGCAGACATATGACAAATGGTTTGGGTTCACTTGTCCCCTTGTTAAGATATGTTCTGTAAAGGGGCCATATCGTTTAAATGCATCATAAACATGTAAACATGGCCACTAAAACAGTGATATTTCAACACCCCAAATTAATTTACACCTCCGCCATCACTTTAATCACCGCCATATTATGTTCTCAGTTCTTCTAAAACAAAACCCTAGAGCACTTAGATTGACGTTAGAAGCAAGGGTATACGTATGTGAGACTAATTTTTAATTTTCTACTTGCTAAGTGTAAATATTAGGACAAAAATCTTACTTCACATGCCCACTGCCACTAGTACAACATAAGAGCTTTAATTCTAAGGTGTAAATAATTTAATTACTTACTATAACCCAACTGTTGCCAGTATAACCCAACTGTTGCCTGTTGCAAGTATATTACTATAACCCAACTGTTCCTCAGTACCATGTACTAGCCAACACTACACTTGTCTCTAGCCTTTTTGTATTTATCATGTTGTGTTTTATTTGCACTGTGTTTATTGTATTGTCTTGCACTTTTTGTGTTGCACCCTGGTCCTGGACGAACGTTTCAATATGTACTTGTATATAGCTGAAATGACAATAAAGCCTCTCTTGAACTCTTGATCACTTAAAAACATTTACGTCTATGGTATTTATCCGATAGGTCTTGTAGCAAATCAAAATGCCTTGCTTATGTGCTCAACAGTGGTAACATGGTGGTGGTGGTGGGGGGTTTGAACCAGTGGCCTTGAACTAGTTATTAGTCTAGTACCAGCAAATGTCCCTAACCACAACTGCCCATAGTAAATAAATGGAAAGCATGACTGTGATGATGTATCATATTTTGCTTCTGTCTAAATAATATAAATATACAGAGAATTTCACAAACATGTGCTTTTGATGATTTCTTTGTGCAGACATATGACAAATGGTTTGGGTTCACTTGTCCCCTTGTTAAGACATGTTCTGTAAAGGGGCTTTCTTTAATCTGTCACTCATTTTAACACTGTTAAGGTTTGAACAGACACGACTAAAGTTAATAGAATTTAATCTAAAGGAAAAGCAGCTAAAAGTGGTCAGCATATGTGAAAGCTTATATAGAGGCACTTATGTGGATTATCTCATTAAAAATTGAGCGGAGGTTACGTGTATGTAAAGCTATTGGTGACTTTTAATGAAAATGTAATATGTAAGCTGGTTTTGATTTGTTCAGCATATTTAGTTTATCATTTATTTTACAGGTTTGATGTTTTCATTATCATTCTAAAAGGCTAAATACATATAGAAACACTCTAGCCGTGTCCAAACTTTTTAACTGTGTACTCATTAATGAATAGACAAGTGGTTAATTAGGTTGTTTTAGAACCATGGACAGTACTTGCAAAACATGTTGTGGCACATATTGGTGCACTACACCAAATGCCCCATTGACTCATTTTAAGTCTTAACCTGTTCATGACCTTAAGCATTTTTCATTAACAGTTAGTGTTAGTTAGTCATGCATATCTGCATATCAGTTACAAGAAAAGTTTGTGAACCTGTTGAAATTACTTGAAAGTTCTTGTCATGAGCACTCATTGTTATAATTAATTAGATGAGATTGGATGTGCAGATTGTAGAAGTGCCATTTTTCTAAAATACATCTGTTAATTGTAGAGAGATCTGTTTACATGTACCATGCCCAGCTTAAAACATATTCCATTATCCAGTTTCTGCAGATGAGAAAAAACTGGCTGCATTTTAAACTGCCAATAACAATTTAGGTATTTCACTATTGTGCATATGAAAAAATATTTGTGCATTACTCAGTTCTCAGAGCCCACTGCATGAGAAACCACTATGCCCCAAATCCTATGATAAATATAGTCATACATGTTTTGGAGTACTTCAGAAAACCATTGTCACATAATACAGTCTACCTCTGCATAAATAAATGCAACCTGAAACTCTATTGTGCAAAGATAAAGCCATACATTAATTATATGCGGAAACACTGCTAAGCTCTCTGGACCCCTGTTCATCTCTGATGGACCAAAATACCGTGAAAATGTGTGTCATATTTAAAGAAGCCCACATTTCAGCTTGTATAGGGAAATGATTGTTGAATTATCCTTTCCAATCACTTACTTTAATTAGGTGTGTTTAAATTTTGATTGCTATTTTATCTATTTCTTGCATGATTGTTTTGTTGATTTTGAGCAACATTTAGTGCACAACTTCTGTTTATCTGCTAAATGTAATATACTAGGAAATTAAAACAGGTAAAATGTTAGGTGCCTTTTACATATCATATTTTATTTATGTATTTTCAATGTTCAAAATTTAGTAAATAAATGTGCAGACGTTTGTGCAAAATAAATGATCTAACTTATTTTCACTTTTAAAATAAACAAGACAGAATTCTTTACATAAAACTGTATAACTGTGAGGAGTTTTGTTTCCTCCTTATATTCTGGGTTCCTTTCACTTCCAAAAAACATTGCCAGTAAGTACTTGAGTAACTCAGTGTTTTGGGTAGGGTCAAGACTCACTGCCACTTGGTTACTAAATTGTTACTAAATGATGTAGTAATGTAGTTTATCTATCCTGATGAGGATCACAGTGAATTCTGGACAGCCCGTCTGTCCATCTTTTGGGTTTACTTACAGACTAGTGGACTTTTTAACACTAGATATTAACTCAAAACTTTAAGACTTTGCTTATGTCTATTTTCGCATGATAATTAATTCACCAGGTTTATAACAGAATGTGTTTCTTTGCTGTAATCACATACACGACGGTAGATGTCGCTCTTAGTAAATATTTTGGGAACACTGTGATGCGCATCTACAGGTTCAGTCAGCTCTTTTATCGCCTTTATTCATTACCTTATAAACGAACATCTGTATAAAATGTAAAAGTTGGAATATAATGTACCTGCACTTCTGGTAAATGCATTCAGGCTACCTTCTGTTTAGTTGAGTAAATCTAGTATATTCAGGGCGCTGTCTGTCTGCAGGTGGATGTTTTTTAATCAATGCTTTCTGTTTAATGCGGTCTGCAGCAGTGTATCAGTGCATGTATTGTCAGCCTGGTAACGTTGCTGTGTTTTCTCCTTATAATAAGTAGCAATGCAGCGGATTTTGAATGTATGCATTTGATGCAGCGCATCACAATCCTTTTTTCTGATGCAGAACAGAACAGCGAATGTGACCTGAATGCAGCAGATGATTTAACGATGGTTGGAGACGCAAAACTCCTTGAGAAGTGCTGAAGAATCCGTGACGCGTTTCATCGCTGTTTGAAAGCCCGCAAGATGCAGAAGCGGATCATGGCGCGTATCTACCTGTGAGGAATATTTGGACTGGAAGGTTTTCTTCAGCACCAGACATTTCGGTTTTTCGGGAGGGTTTTTTTCTTTTCGTATGAATGGAAGTGATTGAAGCGATCATGGATTGACGGGGTTTTCCGGGGGATTGCGAGTCTAAAGACGCATACATACACACGGCGGTGTGTCGGTGCTTGGTTTGGCCAGCGGCAAATGTGTCGCTTTATGCGGGGAGGATTATTGCACGGTTTTTCGCCCGTGCCACATCGGAGAGACAAGGAAACGGGCCACGGAGGACGCCAAAATAAACGGTTTATGGTTGGAGGCATTATTAGTCAGAGTTTGTCGCTCAGGAAGTGGATTTAATGGTTTTAGATTGAGCGGACATCGATCGAGCATTTCACGCAGCATTTCCCGTTGCTGTCTGCATTGAGTGATAGCCATCAGTGCGCCTCACTACTGCATTTTTGGGGCTTAGATAGACTGCGGATATCGGCCTGTATGGCTACGTAGCATCCATGGAGGAGGGCCAATCCCTTGCCAATCATTCTGTTGCATTTTCTTTACCTTACAATGCGTTTCTAGCCTAGTAAATCAATCCAACAGCTTCCTATTGCGAAGTAATCTAAAGGCTAAAAGCAAACCAGCAGCGCATCCCCGATGGCATGGACACTTCTGCAGGGTCTGGCGCGCCGCCGTGCAACCGGAGCCCGTTCGCAGCCCGCCCGAGCCCGAGCCCGCGCCGAGCCAAAGCAGGCGGCATGAGGCTTGAGCCGGCGGTGCCCTTCTCCATGCTGGTCATCGGGGTCGCGTTCGCGTGCCACTCCCCGAGCCCGAGCTCGCTACGGGAGCGCGCTCGACATTCCGCCGTAGTGATCGAGGGCCGAGTGCAGTCGGCGCCCCAAAATAATGCCTCGGGCTCCGAGCCCTACCGGGTGGACGTCAAGGTGCTGGACGTGTGGCCGCGACACAGCGGCGGCCTGGAGCGCGAGCAGCTCGTCACCGTGCGCGAGCTGGGCCCGGCGAGCGGGCCGTGCGCGCGGGTTCTCAACGACCACCGTTATATTTTCTTCATGGACCCCACCGACGAGCCGCTGGTGTTCAGGGCGGCCTACGCGCCCCTTGATGCCAGTGGCAGGGATCTAAAAAAAGATGTGGGCAAGATCTTGTGCGAGAACTGCGGTGAGTTTTTGCTGCAACTTGGCTTGGTGCATCAGTGCATTCACATAGTAACACCAAATGTCTCTAACAGTTTAAGCTGCAGTATATAACTTTTTGTTAAGAAATTTCATTGTTGTATCTTACCCTGGAAATCCCAAACATGTATTAATTTATACTTGAGGGTTTTCCAACAGGCAGTTTTGGACATTCTAATACTTGACTACTACAGTAATATGTGTTGTCTTGGTGCTTGCAACTTATATCAGTCTGTGTAGTATAACTGTCTACAAAATGTTCATTAGTGTGTGGTCTGCAATAACAAATTTCAAACAGAAAGGAGTTTAACCCCCCATAACTTCCCAAAGATTTACATTGCAGCTTTTAAAATTTCTGTTGAAGGTAATTAATCAGAAAACAAGTCCTAATTTAGTCCCTAATGAACTTGACCTTTAACCTGGATATAAGCCAGGTCATTTTTATTATAACAGGTTTTTATGTTAAGAAAAGAAAGTGTGTGTTTCTATAACATTTACTGGTTCCTTTAGATATTTATGTAGATGTATTTTATCTGTTCTTTTTTTACCAGCTGCATAATGTTTGGCTATGGTCCATGTGTAAATGATTTCGTGTTGAGCGGTTATTAATTAAGATGGCAGTTAGATTTACTGCCATCTTTGTCCAAGTGTTTTCTCTGCCTGGTAGTCATGTTTTGGCTAAATATTAGCAGCAGATGGATGCTGGAGAATCGCAGATTGCAGTTTTCTTAGACTTCACATTTACATTTTTGACATTTAGCAGACGCCTTTATTTAAAGCGACTTACATTACAGTATGCAGTCTGAGCAACTGAGGGTTAAGGGCCTTGCTCAGGGGCCCAACAGCAGCAACCTGGCAGTGGTGGGGCTTGAACCAGCAACCTTTTGATTACTAGCCCTACAGCTTGCCCCTTCACATAGATAGAAGTGATGGCATTTCATATATCTTCACATGTTAAGATAGGAAGACATGTAACACATGAAAGGAATAAAAGTCCTGAAACACAGAAGCTTTCGGACAAATGTGTGATTAAACAGTTAAAATCTCACCCATGCTTTACGTTTGGTTTAGGTTTTGATTAACATTGCAATTAAGAAAAGATCTAAGTGACTGAATGATGGTTATTTCTTCATTTACAAGGTCATTGCTTCATTTGTTTTACTGGCCAGTGTTTCATGGCCTGTGAGGTGTGCACTAAAAGACTTGAATGCTTGACCACTGCAGTGAGGGAGGTCTGTCGCCTCTTTCATGTTGTGGGGAGCATTTTGTTGGCATGATTTGGGATCATTTGTTTCTGTAAAAAGGAAAAACACAGCAATTCAAATGTAATTCTGTAAAACGTGTCTATCCTGATGGGAACAGTCCAGCTGAACACTTTCATTTTTAATACTGGACCGAAACAAGTTAAAAGTGAAAAATGAAAATGGTAAAATTATCATGATTAAAATACAAATTGATAAAACACTGTTCCATTTTATCCATTGCAGTTTGAGAGATTTGTGACTTATATGACAGATGGGCACACAGTGGTTCATAAGATTTTTTTAAATATATCGCACACTTTGCACGTTGTTGATAAGCTCATTTGTCTTCTGTAACTTTATGTTACTTTTAATGTCTATAGAACAGCCTGTAGTACATAGAACAGTTCCGGCATTAATTGCAAAACCAGTTGAAGGTGTCAAGGCACCTTTAAACCAGGCAACTACTAACTCAGAAATGAAGTTGCATAATAATTAATAATTAGCATTAATTTGTTTCCAGCATACAGCTGAGTTCATATGGCATTTCAACTCATGAAATATTTGTGCCTGATTGACTGAGTCATGAAAACTTGCCCACCACTCCTGAGATCTGGGTTTGAGTGCTATTGGCCGGTAGGTTGTCTACACACATATGATTGGTTGTGTTTGGGATGGTTGTGGTTGGCCTGAAGCCCTGTGATGGATTGGCATCCTATCCAGGGTATTTTCACGGCCACGTTTGTCTCGGAGAACCAGACCTGCAGTGACCCCGACCAGGATAAGGTGGTTAATAAAAATGAAAAACCAATAACATTGCATTACCAGAAGTAGATTATATTTGTGTTGTCTTTTTGTAAGAAAGATATCTGTGAGGAAAGTCTTATGTGGTTGAAAGCTCACATTAACATTTAAATGCTTATTTAGTTTTTTATTCATGTGTTCGTTTGTTTATTTAGTAATTAATTTAGTGGCTTATTTCTTCATATTCAATGTATGGGACAGCAAGGTGGAGTTTGCATGCTCTCCTTGGTCTGCGTGGGTTTCCTCCAGGAGCTCCGGTTTCCTCCTACAGTCCAAACATAAGCAAGTGAGGTGAATTAGAGATACAAAATTGTCCATGACTGTTTGACATTCATTCATTGAATGAATGTAACCAAATGCAGGTCAGTGATATCAAGTACAAGTACTTTTGGCTTTGTGCATCCCTTCATATCATGCATAACCACTTTCTGGTCAGGGCTGTAAGTGCAAGGCAGGAATACACCCTAGATAAGGCACTAATTCATTAAACAGCAACATACTCATAAATTAACTCATATTTAGACTGTTCTTCTAATCCTCATTTTTATTCATGATGATCACAGCTGTGTAGAGGTGGTTATAAATTTGCCTGTAGCGAAAATACAATAACTCTCTGGCAGAACTGTGTGACACCGAGACAAGAATAACTGATGTTGATTGATATGCACTCCGGGAAGGACATATCTGTCTCGATGTGTCTGGATTACTTGTCTTTTTTGTAAGGAGGACAAATCAGATCATTTAGGACAGAATAGTTTTTAGTAGACTCCATTAGGGAGTAGTGTGTATGTGGAACTAATTACTGTATATTCCCCTGAGATTGTGATGATTGGCACCTGAGAGGAATTGCTAATTTATCCCATTAATCTGTCCTAAGAATGCTATTGGAGAAAAACGCTTCATAGAAGACACTATAGAAAGTCAGTACTGAATTGTGTAGATTAAAAAGCTACATTTAGATTGAAGTACATATGCATGGCTGATTTAGAGAGATGGAACATTCATTTTGAAGTATAAAAAGCATTTCTTGTTTTGATGTAATGGCATTTTTACAATGGATGAACTACTGTCATATTTGTAACTGTAACATGGCTCAGCTGCTGAATGAGTCTGGCAGTGTGCCACGTTAAGAGTCGTGTCCCTCTGCATTGCCATTTTGGCCAGCAGAGGGGGCATGGAGGTGCAAATGATGCTGTGTCTCATAAGTGTTAATTCGCTTCTGGTGGAAGTTTGTTTATGTATCACGGTTTCACACTCTCTTATACTTGCCATCTTCTTTACTGGCACACCTGCTTTTCTCTCAAACTGTGATACTGGGCCGCTTGGTCCTGGCTTCCGCTGGTGTGCAGTTTCAGCATACTATAGCTTTCTGGGAATTAACCCCATTGTTTTCGTGTCTTTCACTTATTACTTTGTTTCAGTTATTTTGGCGATAGTCCACTTTTTTGTCAGTTGCTTTTTAGTTCAGTGTTGTTCTACTTTGGTTAAAGCATTTGCACTTGCAGTTCTATTTCTCTCCTGCAGGTGCATGGATTCATCTCATGCCCTGTTATAGTAACATTACAAAGCTATATTTCACTTTTGGTATTTTCCCTGTTAAATTTGTAGATAACAAGAAATGTTACATTACAATTTGCTTGCCCCGAGGCAGCACCTCTGTGGCATATTGGTTTATATATTTGTTTTATTGCACTAATAGTGAATCAGTGGAGCTAATGGTAACCATTTCCTCAGGTTTTACTGTTTATTTGTCTGATGATGTCTTTTATTCACTTGAAGGGGCACAAACACTAAAAAAAGTTTGTGATGAAGCAATGCAGTGTATGTCGGACAATCAGTGAAGGATACCTTCAGACATCCTGCTAATACCTCCACATTGTATTTTATTCATGCATTGTATCCATGCATCATGTGTGTTTTAGCCATTTTAGTAGTTGTATTCCTTTTATGTATGTATTTTGTGTTGATTGCTGGATAGCTTTAGCTAACAACTACTTTAAAAGCAAGATTTAGATTAGCTGCAGTTTAGTGTCATCTTCAGAGATGTTCCTGGATTATTAATACATTATGTAGTGCATTTTGCTGGGATTTTACATCAGCTGCTGGAAGACATAGCTGCAATAGTATTGTGTTCATGGTAAGCTCACACAGAAAGATTTTAGTGTGTTCATGGTGCATTATAAACTGGGGCTAAAATTGTCTTCCTGCATGAGTGCAGTAATGTAGATTAACTAAACAGCAGTGAAATACCCAGGGAGGGCTTTGTATTGATCCTGCTCATGCATGATGATAAATGTTTGTAGATACTGTTAACCATCCTCCTCTGGAGATGGTTTCATACACTGCATGCTGTCTTTGTGTTGTCTCATGCTTTGCTAGACTGACATGAGATGCACGACAGAACAGAAAACATGTCCGTCATACATTCAGGATGTGTGCTGCTATCTAGACTTAATTACAGTGCATTCATATATCTGCTTTACAGCTCTTACTGTTTTAGAGATAACAACTTAACTATTTGTTCAAATTTTAGAGTGGTGTGTGTTGCTCTCTATAGCCTGAGATGTTAATCTCTAGATAGTGCATCACCAACTAAAGCCACAAAAGTAGGCACTACTTAATACAGTTGCAAGTTTTTTTTATTTTACAAAGCGTTTTTTGTAAACATTTTTTAAATAATTTTTTTGCAGAAAACATCAATCCACTACTGACTGCAAATGTCATTTTCTTGGTAGAGTCACTAAACAGAGTCTAAATACTATTATTGTACAGTTCATGTAGACCTCATGTGCCTTAATGGTGAAACCATCCTATTTGGTCTGTTTGTGTCGGTTTAACAAATTCGGGGTGGCACAGCGGGATATTCCCCTAGCACAGCTTTGAGATTCTGAACTCCTCGGTTTGAAACTCGGCGTTGCCACCGGTCGGCTGGTCACTATCTAGCGGGCATAATTGGCACTGTCTGCAGCAGACACGGTTCTGCTAGGGTGGGATGACCGGACTATGTGGGTGGGGTCTTCAAACACTGTGTAAGGACCCTGATTAGCAGATAGAGAGGCGCCTGTTCAGAGGTGAAAAAGGTGAAAAAGGCTTCCGCAAAGGCCTGCGCGCGGGTCGGAGGAGGCGTGAGCAGCAATATACCCACCTCAACTGCAATCAGGGATCCCCCAGCAGCGGAAGACAAACTGACTACGCTAAATTTGGAGAACATGGGAGAAAATGCATAAATAAAATTTAAAAAAAAAGGAAACAAATTCATTTACCACACGTTTCACAGAATTTCAAATGTAATGTTCAAATGTGAAGGTTGGTCATTAAAAACTAAACTTAATTTAGGGAAAGCCGGACCCACCACGACCCTGACTGTATAATGTATTTTTGGGGATCCAGTCGGCTTAATCTTTACTTTTATTTACTAGAAAATTCTACATCGTATGTTTGCTGGTGACTAAATTTTCAGTGTAAAAGCCACTTTACAGCCGATCAATGTCTAACCCTGATGATTTTAAACAGGATTATTTTTATTACACTACATTAGCTAATGAAGAGGTAAGTGGTAGCAGAGTAAGTCTCTGTTTGATGGCACTTACAGAGGGTTTTACTTTGATTAAAAACTGGGTTGTAAGGTGGTTTTCTAGCAGTAGCAGTAAATAAGTCTCATAATGTGGAATGTCCTTTGTCAGTGGAGCTTTGCGGGTCGTAGTTCTTCTGTAAACGAGTTGTACGTTTGGTATTATTTTTGGCCTTAAACGCTGTCATGATTGAATTGTGACCATTGATTTTGGAGTCAGCAGTTCTTGTGTGTTCTGGCTGAGTGAAGTTTGAACGGATCACATGGGCGTGCACTCTGCAGAGACCTCCCCATGTACTCGCATTAAGCTAGAATTATAAGCCGTCTTCCATCAGATAATGGTCTCTGTTATTAATTGCTCATTTTCATTTCCAAATTGCTTTTCAACCAATGTGGTGCATGTTATTGTACCTTTTAAAGTCAGTCAGGCAGTAATGTTTTCTACCAGAGCATTAGCACGAAAGCGTAATAGCCCAGTGTCTACTGCTACTTCAAATGTATGAATCATGGTGCCTCCTGCAGTCAAGCACATTTACAACCCCCATAATGAATATACAGAGTGAAAAGTATTTTCCAAGCGTAATGCTGCTGACTTTGTACCAATGATTAATCAGTCTAAGGGCTTTCCTGAAAATAACACCCAAACATCACATCCATATGGCCTTGTTGTACATGGTAGCCAATTGTAGCATTCTGCTGGCTTCTGGCAAACACACATCCATCTGTTAAACTGCTCTGACATAATGAGACATAATTCCTTACAGAGAATTTGTTTTGCACTGCTTCCAATCATAATGATAGTGCATTTATTCATTCATTTGTTTGTTTTACGACCACTTTATCCTATTCAGGGTCGCGGTGGGTCCAATTTATCGGGCAAAATGTAGGATACACCCTGGACAGATCGCCCTGACAATCCATCACAGGGCAAACACAAGCCAGTTTAGTAGCTCTATTTAATCTGACCACATGTCTTTGGACTGAGGGAGGAAACCTGGAGCGCCTGGGGGACACCCACGCAAACACAGAGAGAACATGCAAACTTTACACAGAAAGGACCCAGACGCCTGGATATCAAACCCAAAACCTTCTTGCTGTGAGGCTACAGTGCTACCCACTGAGCCACATTTTTTTTTTTTCATTTTTCACAGCCATTTTTTTCACAGCCACCATGCCACCCTGCATTTCTTCACATAATGACTTTAGACTTTTTCTGTGGCTGCTTGGCCATGGAAGCCAAATACATAGAGCTCCTACTGAACAGTTCTGGTACTGAAAAGAGCACTTGTAAGACCAGGCATTGATGTTGGGCAAGAAGGCCTGGCTCACAACGGACATTCCAGTTCATCCCTTTAATCCGGTTGTGATCAGGTTTTTGTGCAGGCCATTCAAGCTAGCCCAGACCAAATGTGTTAAACCATGTATTTATGTACCTTGTTTAGTGATCAGATACACAGTTATGCTGGGACATAGTGTATAGTGTATGCTAGCTAGGCAGTTAAGGTAATCACAAGGTTGCTGGTTCAAGCCCCACCATTACCAAGTTTCTACTGTTGGGCTCCTGGGTCCCTGAATTGTGTTCAGTGATAATTGTAAGTCGCTTTAGATAAAAGCGTTTGATAAATGCCTCAAATGTAAATGTAATGTATGTTTATGGAGATAATGTAGTTAAAAGAAACCTGTGGAATCAATGCTGCTTAAAGGCAATGTTTAACTCTATGCGACACAAACAGGCCTCTGACAGCCAGTTCCATTGGCTACAGGGACATTCGCTAATTGATTTTGTCTAATATTATACCTCACCAGGACATTAAAAACCATACACAATTTTTTAAGCTAAATGTAAGTCAACACACATTTTGCATTTTGCAGTTAGATTTTGTTCCTGGCTTGGGAATTCCTAATGCTAACCCAAAACAACCAATCGTTCCGTAGTTTTATAAACTAGGTTTTTATTTCTGGTTTATATGAGAAATTGTGTTTTTTTTTCTCTCGTGTGGACAGTACGGCTCAGCATTGCTTTCAATCAAAACCAGTAATCACTTAAATTCATAAATGCCTAAATGATCCAGTAGTTTAAGAAAGGATCAAAGGTCAGAGATTGTCTTTTGTTTTTGTCCATAGGTCTGTGGGTTACAGAGCAGCTATGTATATGGGTAAAAGTATGAAGAGATCTTTCTTGTTACTGTGACAGTGTCAGCACTCTGTATTGAATCAGCATTGGGTCTTGGACAGGTCCCAGGGTTCTCATATCACTATTGTCTTAAAGATGGACAAAATGTAATTCCTACTGCAAACCTAAAAGATCAAATAGAGCGACTGGTACTACAGCTAAGGATTTATTACTGTCAAAGACTATGACTTTAATCCTAAAAAATTGTTTCATTGTAATGGTGTGCCGCTTTCAATAAGCTCCAATAATCAATAAAATTAAAATGGATTCTGATGATTAAAGTGCCCTCGGTAGATGTTGGAACGGTCTGTTGGTTTGTGCTAGGATCAGAGAGAAGCCATTTCAGAGTGCCTATTGTAAAATGACCTTGCTGAATTACAATAGCACCACAATGCTTGTCTGTCAGTTGGGTAATAAATTTGAAGATGAGTTTTGTGGATAGGCCTATTGGGAGTACAGCAGCTATACTGAGTTATAAGGGATTAGAGGCTACACTCGGGGAAGCTTGCATAATGCACTGTAATTGACGAGCTATAAATTTTTAGCAGTACCTGTCAGGCTGGTGGAGTACATTTCAGTCTACAGATGCAAGTACATACATACGGGCAGCTTGAATCTATGACCTGCCATTCATTTAGTCAAACCATTTTAAAAAGCAGTTACAATAATGTCACTGTAACTGTGATGTCGTGTTGAAGGATTTGATCTTTTTTTTCTAAATTAAAATGTTCTTTCGCAAGTTTTTAAAATTAATTTAACTTAATTGCCACAGCCACTACTAACAGGCTAAAAAAAATCAGTTATATTAAATTATATGCTTCTACATTCGTGGCAACAGTTTGGGAAAGGCAAGGAACCCACAGGCTAGCACAAGCCTTCTCAGATGTATGTAAATCTTTACAACAGCCTGCTGCAGGTTATAACAGAGAGCGTCAGCATGTACAGACCACCTTACTGTCTCTGTATTATTCTGGTACTCATGTCAGGACCTTGATCAGACAGTAGGAGCCACTGTTGCAGCAACATAGAGGTGATTTCCCAGCTGGCATTTGCTGCTTTTAAACAAAACCAATCGTATATATTGAGGTTGAGCACTGGCCAGGCAGGTGGCATCACTTAACAATGCTATTTTGACTGAATTAGCACAAATTCCCACAGAAACAATCAAAAAGCTTGTGGAAAGCATCAGTAAAACAGTGAAGGCTGTAATATCAATGCTCATGGTTTTGCAATGGGATTTTCAGCAAGCTCATGGTCAGGTGTACACATACTTTTGGCCATATAGTATATATGGCAGTATTTTATTGACATAACTGTCATTGTCATTCATCTATGCCCCAATATTTATTACATCGTTTATAGGATTTTCTGTCTACTTAAAATAACATGGGAATGCATCACATTGACCACACAGAGGCAGTATATGAACAGAATTTTAGACTGGCCCCAAAACATTCCAAAAACAAACCGTGTGTAAAGGCCTGCTGGAGTAGAGTGACATGGTAACTTTCACCAAATGGATTTACTTTTAGGTCAATCCATTCAAACCACATCCAATGAAGTGCATTACTGAACTTTAAACTATTCTTCTCCTCAGCTGGAACATGTTTGGAAGTTGTCCTCAAAGAAAATTGAAACTTAGCACGCATGTTTGGTTTTACCGTTGTGTTTCTTCTACGAGGGCACATCTGCTGTTGAAGGGAGACGCACATGAATCAGATTTCTTTTTTACTCAGCGAGGGATAGCCAGTTAGGAAGCATTTAAAAACCACATGGGTAATTTGTTTACGAAATTTAAGCAACTTAATCAGGTAACATAACTTTCCCAGCTCTAAGAGCACAATCCTGCACAAATGTTAACCGAACTACGAACAAATGTAAATATTTTTTTTCCATTTTGCTGTTTATGATGTATTAGCTTAACCTGCTCACAGCTGAATCAGTATCTATATTTATATGAAGCTTTATTAACCTAAACAGTATTGGACCAGTAGTTTAAGTAAAATTAAGTAAACAGCTTATACACCATGCTCAGAATAGATCAGACCAAATCAGATAAAGCCTGATCCATATCAAATTTGTATTTGGATCATTTAGGTGGTCCTTTAGGAATACTGTAAAATAGAAGAATAATCACCATGTCAACTTTAGTACTTAGATAAATTGAAATAAGCATTAGCAAATACATTCTGCACAAGAGCCAGGCCAATTCATGCAAACTTAACCCATCTTCACATTTTTTCCAAGATTTGCAGTTTTATCCAGTAACCACATTCAGCACTACACTGGTCAGCTACTGATATATGAAGCAGATGACCACAGGGATGACACTGTATTTTATTAAGGTTGGACAATTTTACTTGCAAGCTGAACTTGCAGAATTATCATTTGACTTATCATGTAGCCTTTTTGCAGTGTTATTTGTTGCAAATGAATGTAGCTGCTTGTTCAGACTAGTATAGAGCCAGTCAACATAACAGGATGTCTAGGCAACATAATCTAGAGAGTTCTTTACTAGTTGTTCAGAAGGCATGTGTAGGTGGCAAAAGACCATTTGGATTATCTATTTAATCTATTTCCAGCATGCAGAAAATATAATGGCTACATATAAACTGGCTCCAGGTGTAAGTGAATAAATGCGTGATGCCATGTAATGCATTAACAACCTGCCCAAGGGGGTATTTCTGCTTTGCAAGTGTGTTTGATCTAATTAGGGCAGAGGGAATACAGAAGGTCAATGCATGGAAAATAAAAAAAAAACGTAGATTTAGAGAATTAAATATAAATACACTGATCAGCCATAACATTAAAACCCCCTTCTTGTTTCCACACACACACATTTGATCGGCTTCACTTACCATATAGAAGCACTTTGTAGTTCTACAATTACTGACTGTAGTACATCTGTTTCTCTGCATGCTTTGTTAGCCCCCTTTCATGCTGTTCTTCAATGGTCAGGACTCCCAGGACCACTACAGAGTAGGTATCATTTGAGTGGTGGGTCATTCTCAGCACTGGAGTGACACTGACATGGTGGTGGTGTGTTGGTGTGTGTTGTGCTGGTATGAGTGGATGAGACACAGCAGCACTGATGGAGTTTTTAAACACCTCACTGTCACTGCTGGACTGAGAATAGTCCACCAAGCAAAAATATCCAGCCAACAGCACACTGCAGGCAGCATCCTGTGACCACTGAAGGTCTAGAAGATGACCAACTCAAACAGCAGCAATAGATGAGCGATCGTCTCTGACTTTACATCTACAAGGTGTATCAACTAGGTAGGAGTGTCTAATAGAGTGGACAGTGAGTGGACACGGTATTTAAAAACTCCAGCAGTGCTGCTGGATATACACTAACACACCACCACCATGTCATTGTCACTTCAGTGCTGAGAATCATCCACCACCTAAATAATACCTGCTCTGTGGTGGTCATATGGTGGTTCTGACCACTGAAGAACAAATGTATGTAAAGAAACAGATGGACTACAGTCAGTAATTGTAGAACTACAAAGTGCTTCTATATGATAAATGGAGCTGATAAAATAAACAGTGAGTTTAGTAACAAGGAGGTGGTTTTAATGTTATGACTGATCGGTGTATACGTAATATAACTACTATAAGTATTCTATTTTAAATATTGGCATTACAAGCAAACCCCTGGTTCAAACCACTGAGATTGTGGTGGCATTCCTTCTATACAGCTGCCACAAGAGGTCCACTTTGGACATGGATGGCATCCAGTTGATGGATTAGCAATCCACTGCTATCTTTTCTTTTTTTGAGATTCTTGAGTTTGTTCTTTTTCAGAAGCTTGGTTTTGGTCACTCGATGGTGGATTGGGTAGCTGGCATAGGTGACAACCCAGTTAGTCTGCATTCTCTCTCTCTGAGTTATCACTCTTTTCTTTTCTGTTTGGTCTTGCGTCTCACTGGGAGCTTTATCAATTATGTCTTGTTGGGCAGTCACATGGTCACCTTCGTTTCCTGGCACCTGCGATGTTTCACAGGCTGAACACAATTGTAGGATACTTGACCAAAGCAGATTAATACTATGGCTAAAGAGCCATGAAAAGAAAGAAAAATAACAAGTAAAATAATAAAGTTCCAAAAGAAAATACATGAAAAAGCAAACCATAAGCTGCAGTTAGAGGCAGAGAGATAACAGATAGGCAAATGCGTTAGTTGGACTAGAGATCACAACACTCGATTTGATTGCTACAAAAGAGAAAAAGAGAAGCGTCTGCCCCACAGGGACATAAGTATAACTGCTTGTCTTTTTGTCTTACTTGGCGATCGCTACTGGCTGCTCTTTCTCCGCTTTTGGCTGCGGCTTATCGTTTGCTTACCAATATTTTCAGTAATGTTTCCTTCACTACTTATTATTATAGTTACTAGTTGTTTTTGTTTTTTTACTTTTTGTGACTCCTAAGTCACAATGTTGTTCTACTTTGGTTAAATGTCCTGCAACTGGGTTCATCCTTTCTAACATTGCAGGTATGGGGTTTCACCTGGCTTTATAATACTTAATAAGACTAAAAAACCCAAATAGACAAATGTTTGGTTTGGGGTAACTCATTAAAACTCTCACAGGTATAAGACATTTCAGACATTTTTGACTTATTAAGTCAGATAATTGAGTTATTTTTGAACTTTTTTTTCCTGCTCCTGATTGGGGAGGACGAGGCTGCTTCACGCCCCCTCCGACACGTGCACAGCAATCGGACATCTTATCACCTACACTTGACGAGTGCAGTGCAGTACAGCGCTGTGTACGGAGAGCCACACCCTCTACCGCACTCCTTTCCCATCTCCGTGCAGGCACCACCAACCAGCCAGCCAGCAGAGGTTGTTATCGCACTAGTCTGAGAGAGAGTCCCCATCTGGCTTAATCCCTCCCCTATCTGAACAACAGGCCAATCGTTGTTCATGTGGCCGCTCATCCTCAGCCGGCAGGAAGAGCCGAGATTCGATACAATATATTTGAGATCTCAGCTCTGGTGAACAGCGTGTGTTTTTACCTGAGCAGCCTTAACTTGCCTTTTAAAATAAATTGATGCCCTGTACAGCTGTTTGGCTGGAAGGTGAAGCATGATGTTCAGAAGTACTTCATGTTAGTTTTTCTTTGTATTATCTATGGGTTTTTTGTTTTGTTTAAATAAACAGGTTTTAAGAGGAAGTAATTTGTCTATGAATTCTAATTTACCCCCATAAACTTATTATGCTTTGAACTTTGGTGAGAACCAGCAAATGAGAGTTATATGCAGTAACTTATTAATCTTATTGTTCTGCATTGCGCTGCTTTGTTATTTTGTGCTACATTATAATATCTTGTCCTTTCAAGAACCTCATATCTCACACTGAATTGATTATGTATTGGAATGATGGTTGTTTATTGTCCTAGTACATTTGGGTCAAATTTAGTGGTTTTCTAAGAATTGAGTGCAATTGTGCATGCTGTCCAACCCATCTTCTCTACACTCCTTTCAGCAGGCTCATCACTTTTATCTAGAAATTAAAGTGCTTTCCATAAGTATTTATCCCCCTTGAATTTTCTTCACATTCTTTAGTTACAATCTAAATGTGAAATTTTTTTTATGAAGTCATTCCATGTCTAGACATAATAGCTCATAATATCAAAGCAGGTGTAAAAACCCAGTTTGCAAAATTATTTACAAAAAATTGAAAAAGCTAAAAACAAAAAAATGAATGTAGTGATTGCATAAGTATTTGCACCTATTGCTGTGAATCCATTAAGTTACTTCTATAACAACTAGTTGCTTCACAACTAACAGAATAGTTTAATAGGGTCCACCTGTGCACACACAAATAATGAACACACCTAGTTCTGGAAGTCCTTAGAGTTTGTTAAGGAACACTGAGTTACGAAGTTGGAGTCTCTAAGAGACTATGATGAAAGTTTACAATCCCACAGGACAACAACCCTAAGCAGACTGCCAAAGCTACATTGAAGTGGTTCAAAACATTAGAAAGTCAAAGCCCAGACATAAGAATCAGTGGCCAAAGGTGGTCATGCAACTGTCTACATTTTTGCTTAATTAATCTGTCACATTAAAAAATGTTTGCGTTTTTGAAGTCTTATATATATTTTGTAAATCAGATAGTGATCAGTTCAAGGTACTGAATACTCATGCAAGATGTCTTAATGAATGTTGTGAGCTCAAATGCTATTTTCAAGGCCCCTAAACTCACAATAATGGAATAATTTTAGCTTTAGTAGAGAGAAAGTAGTCTTTGGGTGAATTACTTGGATGATGAGTTTGAGTTAAGAAGAAGGGGATGGTGGCTGAGTGAACAGACTTGCTGCTTATTGCCTGTTATTGCCTTGAAGCGTCTCATTAACTATTCATCGGGAAGGCGCTGCGTATACCCACTGCAGTACAGCATGTGTGCTAAAGCTGCCTTTTAGGCCAGATATAGGATAATTTTCTTGCTAAGTAGAGGTGGCATCTAACTGCCTCCACAGACCGCCAGTACTCACATCAATATGACCATTACATTTCTTAACACCACAGACCACCAGTACTATCACCATCACCACCACCTCCACAGACATCTTACACAGTTGCTAACACTATAACAAACACAGAATAATACCATCACCAGCACAACACAATAGTTAAATAACTGATATTCTGTAGTCATTGTGATGGTGTTTTTTTATTGTATTTGGGGTCTGTTGCAATGATGATTGTGGTTTTGACAACATAGCGGTCTGCTGTAGTGGGGCTGTCTTAGTGGTGATGGTGGTTGTGTCTTAATACGGTTTGGTAATGGTATTGGTGATTTCTGGTGGCTGTGCCAATTTTGATGGTCCAGGTGGTCTGTGGTACATGATGAATTTGTTGTTGATGTTGCTGGGGATCCGTGTTAGTGGTGGTTGTGATTCGAATGTTGTAGTGGTCTGTCTTACATCTACTGGTACATGTTTGTGGTGCTGGTGTTAGTGATCTCTGTTTATTTTTATTATTTTGTGATGGTCTGAGGTGATGATGGTTTTGGTAATGCTGTTGGGGTTTTTTAATGGTTTTATGGTATTGGCTGTCTAAGCTGGTGGCAATGTTTTTGGTCAGATGATCTGTGGTACAGGTATTGAAATGTCTACCACAGGCTACCACTTTACTGCTATTACCACCACTACAGACCACTAACAGTATCACCACCTCCACCACCACAGACTACTACAGACAACCAATTACACCACCATTACAACCACCACCCAGACCACCAATATATTCAAAACTGCCTGGTGTTATCTCCTCCTACTCACATGGCCATATAACATTGCCACCCCCTCCCCAGGGTGATCCGCATTCCTTCTCTGTTTTTCTGTTTTACTCAGACGCTGCTATCCCCTGCTATTGTAACGCTCTGCTGCTCTGCTTTCTGTTCTTTCTAACTTCCTCTCTCTTCCCATTCATCATTGTGAAACACAGCACACATCTAACCTGTAATTTACTGGTACATAGATTGAATCCTGACAATTTGTGAGCCTTTTGCATAAATAAAAAACAAAGTCTCCTTTATATTCACTTCAGTGTTTGTGTTGTTTGAAGAGTAGAATGATCATAAAACCCTGGTAATTTTACCAACTGTAAAGGCACAAGGGAATATTCTTTACATGAATAAGATCTATTATAGCAGCCCTGACATATTAGTGACACTAGTCAAGTTGTCAGGCTAGTACAAGCTGACAGCAGAAAGACGTTAGCATGATGTGGATAATTTTTGTTAGCTATGTGTTAGCTAACTAAAAAAACATTTCCACATTTTTATTTGTTAAATGTGTTCCAAAAATGTACTTATCTAATAAACTTGGGCATTTTTACGAGTCCAAAGATGACCTTTATTGATTTGTTCACTATGAATCTTAAATGTCTATAAATATTGCTGTTGGCCAAATCCTGGATGTCCAAATCCATGTCCAATCCACAAGCCTATATTGGGCCCTAGAATAGTATTACTATATCTTCACTGACTTATTTAATTAAAGCCAATCACAGACACCATTATGTTTGTGTGTATATAAGCATGGATCTTTGTTCCTCTCGGTAGTGCTATAGTGCTATAGATCATTATAGAAAGTCGTCTGGCTAAATATACAATGGTGGAAACAGCTTTAAGTTAGGGGCACTCCTCAGAGTGATTGTTCTTGGTGGGAGTCACTCAAAGGTGGTGAGGCTAACCATAGACATAACATTTTAAACAGAACAGGGTTGAATTAACCAATGAGCTTTTAGCATTCTGGAAGATGACTTAGCAAATGTTTTGGAATTAGAACACATTATTAACGCTGTGAAACCTTGACGAACATGGTTTGTTTTAAATAAAATACCTAAATGTAGACATGACTGAGAAAGTCATTATCAATAGTTTGGATTCTTTAACTGAAATTAAATTCTGTCATGAATATTACAGAATGTCACGCACATGAATGGATGAAAGTGTTTCTACTTTGGGCAGAATTCCTTCTGTTCACCTCTTTTTTTGAGGATCTGTGGTCACGTTGGCTCCAGTGTGGATGCACGTATGTATAGTGATCAATAACGTTCAATGTCCAGTTAGCACCAGAACCCTTGTCACGGGTCTGACAAACCATAGGCTGCAGAACAAAAGGCCCCAGGAAGAGTGCACATGTCTTTGTGTGAATGTGTGTGTCTGTGTGTGTGGAGTGCTGAAAGAGGGGCTGCCGACACTCCCATTGGGAGTCTGCTGCTCTGTTAAACCGACATGTCCAGCCATGTTCCCCACATGTACTATCCACATCCCTAACCAATGTTTGCTTCCTCAGGTATGCTGTAGGTGTGGAATGACGTGTCTTAATACGGAGAGGCTTAAAGCAGAATGAATGGTTGTTCTTTGCTCACTTGCAGGGAGAAGAATTTGCTTGTGTGAGATTGGGCAAGTGTCCATTCACGAGGAGGGAGTTTGATATTATTATTTATTAGGGTTTTACACACTTTGGTTACATTCATGACAGAAACGGTAGTTACTCGTTACACAAGATCCACAGTTTACAAGTTTATTGTCAAACACAGTGATGGATAATGTTGGATCTCCAATTCACCTCACTTGCATGTCTTTGGACTGTGGGAGGAAACCGGAGCTCCTGGAGGAAACCCACGCAGACACGGGGAGAACATGCAAACTCCACACAGAAAGGACCCGGGCCGCCCCACCCAGGGATCGAACCCAGGACCATCTTGCTGTGAGCCACATGTGAGTGCCTGAGGGAGTTTGATAAATACTGAAAATACATTTGATGGAAGCAAGCTAATGAGCAAGTTGTTTATTCAGCATTATTTAAGTCCCGGCCCATAACAGCAAAACTGTAATGGTTATAGAAAAGGAAAGAAAAGATCTGTGAGATTCAAAAACTTTTTTTCCGGCTTTGCACTCAGAGTATAAAATTGTCTTTTTGAGAACACAATATCGCTAAGTCTTTAATTGTTGCCAGGCAATAAGTGGCCTTCACAATGTGCATTTGATCAGTGTGAAAGAAGTTTTACAGTGTTGCCTGTTGCATGGCGTGACAGTGCCAAACAGACTTTCAAGAAAAAGAATTAAGTTGCATAACTTGCATACTAGGATATCCGTTTCTGATTCCATGTGTGTTTACATTCTTTACAAAAGTTTAGTTGTTGAGGTGAATCTGTGTTACTTTCCCACGTTATGACTGACGTTTTGTCTGAGTCGTCACAATAGCCTCTCTGCTTCCTTAGGGTTTTGTGTTGCTTTAAACCTGTTTAAAAAAACTTTTTTGTCATAATCCGAGTATTCATGTTGTCAGAAGTGGAGCCAGAGAGGTGGCCTGTCTAGCTAGGAGAGCACCACATATATATTATAAAGGGAAAATTTTGTTATTATGTAGTATTATTTACAGCATAGGCTCAAATACTAATTGCACACGTGTGGACCGGATTTTAATATGTTGTATCATCTTTATGGCATGATGATACCTGGCTGATGTCCCCTGTTAGACTTTTGCCACATGCCTTGATTATTTTTATTAGGATTTTTTTTAACATCATGTTTTACACTTTGGTTACATTCATGACAGGAAAGGTAGTTACTCGTTACACACAAGGTTCAGCAGTTCACAAGGTTATATCGAACACAGTCATGGACAATTTAGTGTCTCCAATTCAACTTGCATGTCTTTGGACTGTGGGAGGAAACCGGAGCAAACCCACGAGGACACGGGGAGAACATGCAAACTCCACACAGAAAGGACCCGGACCACCCCACCTGGGGATCAAACCCAGGACCTTCTTGCTGTGAGGCGACAGTGCTACCCACTTAGCCACCGTGCCGCCCACACGCCTTGATTAGAGAGTGCTTGGGTGGCTCTATTACCACTACCGCTGACATCCGGGTTTGAATTTCTATTGGCCAGATGGGCGTCCACACAGACATGATTGGCTATGTCTGAGGCCTGGAAGGGGGGGGTGGGCGAAGCTCCGTGATGGCCTGTCGCTCTGTCCAGGGTGTTCCTGTTTTGCACCTGTTCTTTCTGCTGGCCAGGATAAAGCGGTTGATGAATATTAAAAATTGCTTAGAAACTAGGCCAGAAAGATTCAGACTATCAAACTTTCAGCCCCCTGTGTTAGGAGGTCTGATAAAGCTGATAATATAAATGATAAAATTAATGATATGCCCCAACTTTGTGGCAACTTATAAGGAGGGGGCACTACTGTACCAGCATAATTGTGGCCCTGTGTGCCAAGTGCACAAAGCAGCCATGAAAACATGATTTGACAAATTTGGTGGCCTACACAGAGCCCTAATCTTAACTCGATTAAAAAGCTTTGATTGAACAGAGCTTAAATATTAATTGCAATACAGGCCTTCTGGTCCAATATCAATGCCTTGCAAATAATCTTGACTGAACCAACAGATAGCTTTTCAGAAGAGTGGTGGCTGTTAGAGCTACGAAGAGGGGTTGACTTCTTGTTAATGCCTAATATTTTAGAATAGTTTGTCTTCAGGTGTCCACATGTCAGCATATATAACTGAGACTGTGACCTCGTTACTACACTCTAATGGATTAAATCAAATCGTGTTGTTGCATTTTAAATAATGAAGGCTTGGTGTGAGAAGGTAAGGCTTGCCTTCCGGTGGTGACTCATGAATAGCTTGTTTGCGATGTAGTTATCTGGTTAAATCTGGATTTGTATACTTTTACTTGTTTTATAGATTTCATGTTCAAACATCTTTTGTTTGTTTTTCTTTACATGACTGTGTTCCTGTGCTGTGGTTATTGTTGTATGTGGTTTTATGGTTCTGTTGCTTACATGCCACTGTACATAAATTGTAAGAGTGAGAACTATTTCTATAGTAATAGTTTTTACCACTGAGGACAAAATTTGACTTGCTTGTATCTGATTAAAGGTTATGAACTGGAAAAAGGAGGATTTAAAAAATAGCTGCATAAGGTCTGTGAAACTGGTAGCTACAAAAGACAAAAGGGAAGCAACCAACCGAAAAGCATGCATATCTAGCACAAGAACTGATGCTTAGCCAAGAGGGCAAACCTTAAAGAAAAAAACAAAAACAAAACCACCAAAGCCATAACATTAAAACCACCCCCTTGTTTCTACACACACTGTCCATTTTATCAGCTCCACTTACCATATAGAAGCACTTTGTAGTTCTACAATTACTGACTGTAGTTCATCTGTTTTGTTAGACCCCTTTCATGCTGTTCTTCAATGGTCAGGACCCCGACAGGACCACCACAGAGCAGGTATTATTTGGGTGGTGGATCATTCTCAGCACTGCAGTGACACTGACATGGTGGTGGTGTGTTGGTGTGTGTTGTGCTGCTATGAGTGGATCAGACACAGCAGCGCTGATGGAGATTTTAAACACCTCACTGTCCCTGCTGGACTGAGAATAGTCCACCAAGCAAAAACATCCAGCCAACAGCACCCCGTAGGCAGCATCCTGTGTCCACTGATGAAGGTCTAGAAGATGACAAACTCAAATTGCAGCAATAGATGAGCGATCGTCTCGGACTTTACATCTACAAGGTGGACCAACTAGGTGGGAGTATCTAATAGAGTGGACAGTGAGTGGACATGGTATTTAAAAACTCCAGGAGCGCTGCTGTGTCTGATCCACTCATACCAGCACAACACACACTAACACACCAACACCGTGTTAGTGTCACTGCAGTGCTGAGAATGATCCACTACCTAAATAATACCTGCTCTGTGGTGGTCCTGACCATTGAAGAACCGGGTGAAAGCAGGCTAAAAAGGTATGTAGAGAAACAGATGGACTACAGTCAGTAATTGTAGATATGGTAAGTGGAGCTGATAAAATGGACAGTGAGTGTAGAAACAAGGAGGTGGTTTTAATGTTATGGCTGATCAGTGTATATATACTGTATATATATACAGTATATACTGTATATCAGCAGCAGTTATTACGAATTGAACTGGGGGTCTTTGTCCAGTTCAGTTCAACAGTATTTGTCCTAGAATTTTAAAACAGCTTAAAAACTTTCAAACAAAACTATTAACATTACAGTCTACATTTAAATAAAATATGCATTATTAAAATGACAATGCCGATTATTTTTATTATGACATTGATCGCGTGTCAGTACAATACTCATATTCCCTAGTAACTCTTATCATGTCCTGTTTTAGAAGTTTTCTTTAACTTCCCTTTAAATTTCTCTCTAGTTTTTTTTGTTTGTCTTTTTCCTCAAATCAGTGATAGCTCAGTGGTTAAGGTACTGGACTAGTAAACAGAAGGTTGCTGGTTCAAGCCCCACCACCACCAAGTTGCCACTGGTGGGTCCCTGAGCAAGGCCCTTAACTCTCAATTGCTCATTGTGTTCAGCTCATCGTGTAAGTCGCTTTGGATAAAAGCGTCTGCTGAAAATGTAAAAAAATGTAAAATCTACTCTCTTTCCCGCTTGTTTCTTTCACACTGCCACAAGGTGAGAGTCACCTGTGTAAGGCTGAGGAGCCAGAGGGGAGCGTCACTGGAGCTGTTCCCAGAACAGCGCTGACAGGGGAATTAATTGCACCGATGGAAAAGTTGCCAAGCCACGTGTTGAACCTAATTATGTTTACTTCTTGTTTTGAATTGTGCTCTAGCAGGATCAGTACTGTGAGATGGGTTTTTCCCACGTACACACCTCCTGTGTTGTGACAAAAAAAACACTATTCTGCAAATCTTGTAATATTCACCTGTACTGACCAGGTGGATTACGAGTGCTATTGTTTGAAATACCATCTGCAGCGTATGACTTTAAACTCCTTTTTTAATAAATGCGGGTCATTTTAAGTTTGGTCATTTGAAGCCAGCCGGACTGGCTGCAGACATGTGTCTATCTGCTCGTACAAACAGACGATTTCCACCCTGTTTCCTCACGTATGTTGTTGTTGCTAGATAAAGAGCAGAGAGTGCAGTAGCTGATATATGTAAGTATGTGCAAGCTAATTGGTCTTGCAGCAAAAAGTAAAAAGCCTTCTAGTGTTACATCAATCTCTTGGACAGTAAGTAGATTGCTTCAGTGATTTTGATCCTGATGGATTTCAGCATTTTGGCCAAATTCATATTTCATTTTGTGTGAGGTATTAGTAATTTTATTTGGAGTGAAAAACGATGCATAGTGCGTTTAGTATTCAGCCCCAGGGGCATAACTACCGGGGGGCAGGGGAGGCAGGTGCACTGGGGCCCATGGCAGAGGGGGACCCTCCACGACATGAACTCAACCTTCCCCCGCACTGCCCCGCCATTGGCTGCACTCACCAGGTCGTTATTATTATATTACAATATTGTAGCGGCGATATGTGAGTGACGTTCAGCTCAGTCAATCAGAATGAAGCACCCGGTTTATACATGTGCGTTCATACGTTCTGCAGTTAGTTAGTTTTAAATACGAGACTCGCCGTATGGCCCCAGCATTGAACCCAGTAGGTTGTTCGGGTGCTGGAGCTAGGCAGGCTAAAGTGTTGTAATGATTATTGAAGTCCTGACTAAACAGTTAAAGTGAACTCTTCCTTGTCGTGTGCCTTTATTCCCACACCTCCACCAGCGCACGCAGCACAAGACCCGTAGCATCCCCGCCGGACGAGCAGCACTCGCAGCGGCTAAGTGAGCCAACCCTCTATAGTAGCAAGTGGCTAATGCTAGCGGTAAAGTGCCGCGATAACGAAAGTAAAAACACGACAATATTTTTGTTAAGTAAAATATTAAATTAACTAAAAGCCAATGAAATTTTAGAATAGCAAGGCACAGATTCCCAACATCCCTGTAAACTGCTTAATGTTACTAGGCCAATATATATATGAACAGAACCACAGTCCTACTTAGCAGCTTGGGAATGAACTGGAAACTCAATTGAGCATTTCTTGACCAGAATCACTCCCCAGCCATACAAATGCTCTTTTGACTGAATGGGCACAGATTCCCACTGACATACTGTATATCAATGTGAGAAGAGTGGCTGTTGTTATAGCTATAATATCATTTGTTTTTAACTGGAATTTAATTGGTGTCCAAATACTTTTGGCCATATGTTGTAAGTGTTCATTAATTAGCAAATTACTATTACTGGTAACTCTTTATGTACACTGATCAGCCATAACATTAAAACCACCTCCTTGTTTCTACACTCACTGTCCATGTTATCAGCTCTACTTGCCATATAGAAGCACTTTGTAGTTGTACAATTACTGACTGTAGTCCATCTGTTTCTCCACATACCTTTTAACCTACTTTTACTCTGTTCTTCAATGGTCAGGACTCTCACAGGTCCACCACAGAGCAGGTATTATTTGGGTGGTGGATCATTCTCAGCACTGCAGTGACACTGACATGGTGGTGGTGTGTTAGTGTGTGTTGTGCTGGTATATGCGGATCAGACATAGCAGCGCTGCTGGAGTTTTTAAATACTGTGTTCACTCACTGTCCACTCTATTACACACTTCTACCTAGTTGGTCCACCTTGTAGATGTAAAGTCAGAGACGATCGCTCATCTATTGCTGCTGTTTGAGTTGGTCATCTTCTAGACTTTCATCAGTGGTCACAGGACGCTGCTCACGGGGCGCTGTTGGCGGGATATATTTTTGGTTGGTGGACTATTCTCAGTCCAGCAGTTACAGTGAGGTGTTTGAAAACTCCAGCAGCGCTGCTGTGTCTGATCCACTCATAGCAGCACAACACACAATAACACACCACCACCATGTCAGTGTCACTCCAGTGCTGAGAATGATCCACCACCCAAATAATACCTGCTCTGTAGTGGTCCTGGGAGAGTCCTGACCATTGAAGAACAGCATGAAAGCAGGCTAACAAAGCATGCAGAGAAATAGATGGACTACTGTCAGTAATTGTAGAACTACAAAGTGCTTCTATATGGTAAGTGGAGCTGATAAAATGGACAGTGAGTGTAGAAACAAGGAGGTGGTTTTAATGTAAAGGCTGATTGGTGTATGTGTATTTAAAAGGAAACAATAAAAAGCCAAATTTTACTACAAATGTGGTTTATTATTTAGGAAATGTAAATAAAAAAAAGAACACAAGAGTGCATCTTTAAAATCACTGTTAGTTCTAGTTCCTAAAATGCCCTGATTTTTTATTTTTTCCCACTGTGTAAATAAATTGTTCCGTGTGGCTGGATTTTGTTATTATAGTTTCTCTCTGAATGCTCAGGAATGCAAATAAGCTGCCGCTGTGAGTAAGTGAGTCAAGGTCAGGGGTGCAGAAGAAAAAAGTGTCGAACCATCTCTTAGACTACACATGCCTCACCAGTTACTTAGCACAGTTGTCTGAACTTGAGCTTTTCTGAGGAACACGGATCATTTCTGGGTAACTGGACTCAGGGGGGCTGCCCCGTAGACTCTCCATTTAAAATTCATCAGTCTTTAGTCAAACAATTAGCAGAAACCAGATTGTTCGTGCTCATGTATTTGTTGGCAGCGGCTTTGTTAAACGCTGTTGAGATCCATACAGGATGAGTCAGTCTGTCTTTCGAGCATGGTGTTGCTGTTGTTGGAACGATGTGCAGTGTATCACCGGTCAAGACCGTCTGCCTGTCACAGTGACACAACCCATTCGCACCCGGTCACTTCCTGTGACCATTTTCACATCTTGTCCTTACAAGGACACAGAGGTGTAAAAAGTGGAAAGTGTGGTTAGCATTAGCACCTGTTCATTGTAGGGTTTGTTTACTGCTGCATTATACCTCAGCAGGTACGAGCTCTTGGCTTTTTTCCTTTTGTGGCTCATAGAGACATTTTATTCTTTGAGGTGGTCATGTGACTTACCAGACTTACTGACACTGATGGCACCATGTAATTAAGAAACAGTTTTACATTTGTTTGTTTGTGTCATATGATCAGCAGGTCTGGATCCCCAAACCAAACATTTTGAAAGCAGGAAACAGACCCTGGACAGTTAAATTACTCACTTACACGCTTACCTACCCACATCCAGAGTCGTGAATCCATTTGTCATGTTTATAAAAAGTGTTTTTAAAGGTTTCTGAAGAAAAACCCCTGTGGCCACAGAAGAAACATTCCAAACTCACCATAGCCAGTGACTAGAGGCGAGGATTAACCCATAAGCTGTGCAGCACCCACACTATTTGCTGCCCAAAAACAACAATGGAAAACAAAGTGCTAAAAATAATATGCACACATAGACAGGAAAATTACAAAAACAAATGTTAGATGCTGACAAATTAAAGGAAAAAGCAAGAGTCTTGGTAAAGGCTGCTTTGTGCTATCATTCACACAGGTACCTGATGCCTACAGGTTGCCAGTGCAAGTGCAGGTTGGATATACACTTTGTGTGGGGGGTATCGAACATGGTTTGTAAGGGAACTCCAAAGATTCAACCTCAGCACTGGAGACAAAATTCCCACTGACCTTTGCAGTGATTAGTTAGTAAAAATGTATAAATGAGTGTGGGTGAAGCTTCAACTGAGCTATTTGGCTAAGACAAGATCAGTCTGTGTGTGAAAATACACCGATCAGCCATAACATTAAAACCACCTCCTGGTTTCTACACTCACTGTCCATTTTATCAGCTCCACTTACCATATAGAAGCACTTTGTAGTTCTACAATTACTGACTGTAGTCCATCTGTTTCTCTGCATACTTTTTTTTAGCCTGCTTTTACCCTGTTCTTCAATGGTCAGGACCACCACAGAGTAGGTATTATTTAGGTGGTGGATCATTCTCAGCACTGCAGTGAAACTCAAACAGCAGCAATAGATGAGCGATTGTCTCTGACTTTACATCTACAAGGTGGACCAACTAGTTAGGAGTGTCTAATAGAGTGGACAGTAAGTGGACACGTTATTTAAAAACTCCACTCCTGATCCACTCATACCAGCACAACACACACTAACACACCACCACCATGTCAGTGTCACTGCAGAGCTGAGAATGATCCACCACCTAAATAATTCCTGCTCTGTGGTGGTCCTGTGGGGGTCCTGACCATTGAAGAACAGGGTGAAAGCAGGCTAAAAAAAAGTATGTAGAGAAACAGATGGACTACAGTCAGTAATTGTAGAACTACAAAGTGCTCTATATAGTAAGTGGAGCTGATAAAATGGACAGTGAGTGTAGAAACAAGGAGGTGGTTTTAATGTTATGGCTGATCAGTGTACAATGACTGTACTAAAAACAGAATATCATATTAAAATACAACTTACAGTATTCTAAATACTAACTACTACTGTATTATGCATCTTGGAACAAAGGTCCTGTGTCTCCTTCCCATAAATGTCTTACACAAGGTGAACAAAAGCCAGTGCCACAATACATTCCCATTGTAGTCGAAAATACAAACAAAACAGGCTTTTTCTCACCAGGGCAAAAAAAAATGAACTTGCTAATTTTAAGTGTTATTGTAATTAATAGATGTGTGAGCTCGTGTGGTGTAAAGGTTAGTATTTGAATCCCGGGCAGAGTTAAGAAATACAGAAGGCGAATGGCATTACATGAACCTAGCCATTGGGTAGACACAGTTCAGTGCACCCTTAGTGCTGGTCCCAAGCCCGGATAAATAAATACAACTGTGTCAAATCAAATATGCATACAAACGATCTGCTGTAACGACCCCATTCACTCATTCTAATGGATAAATGTTCACTTGTTTTACCAGTCAATAACTCTCACACTTGCACAGGAGGCCGCACAGCCTTTTTTATCTGGGACCCCTGCAAAAGCAAAATGACCCAGGCTTTGAGGCCGGGAAGACACGGCAGGCCAGCTCATCGTACTGTTTTTCGGGAAGGCTCTGCATTGCTGCAAAACAAATGGCACGATAAGCAGCGCCCTTGATAAGATGCAGCTCTCCGGATAAAAGCAAAAGCAGAAATGCAAATGAATGTTGTAAGATGGGGAGGCTTCCTCACTGTGACATGTTTGTGCCGAACTCCAAGTACATTCTCCAGATAAAAGATGAGCTGAGAGCATGCTAGGAATTTTATGCGATTTGAAGAGCGCAGAACGGACGTGTGCGCACAGCGGAGCCGATAAGAACCATTCCCATGTTTCCCTGTCCCCCTGTTTACCATCACTTTTAGCCTGAACCTGAACGAAGCGTGTTCTGCTCCAGCAAGCGTGTTGTTGTTGCTTACTTTTTCAATGATATTAGTGGGCGTGTTTGTGTTGGTGCTAAGCTAAAAGGTCACGTATACATAAGTTTCAGGTGGGCGCGTTTGTGTTTACGGTAAGCTGAAAGGCCATGTATACATCAGTGTCAGGTGCTGGGTATTGATAGGCCACACATCGGCCCATGTTTTAGTGTTTAGCTCCACGTGCATGTGTTTGCCTTCGAGTGCCAAGGACCATGTGGGCGCGTGTTTGTTAAACTGTTTAGGAGTGTGTGGGAGTGTGTTTGTCTGTTCCTCTGAAGCGCAAGAGAGCAAGCCAAACGAAAAGATGAAGTAGATCTTTACCCGCTATCTTAGTGCCATCGGATGAGCTCACCCGGCAGATCTGACGGATTGGCTCTGACTAAGCCACCACAATTGCTGGGACAAAGCACGTTAGCCAACATTGCTAAAAAAAAACCAGCCCTTTAATCAGGACGAAATAATTGCCACCTTGTCTTGTCAATCTTTGTTTGATCCTGCCTGGCACGTAGGACACAGTAATACAGAGTCAAGGGTGTTAAATCTTGTTCCAAAGGGATAAGTTTTCAGACTTTTAAGTTATGTTACTGGAGGATGTCTGTAATGATTGCTCTCACGAAATAAGATTACAGTGATGAAAGTGTGTCTACACAGTGTAAGCATTGTTATCACAACAAAACATTTTATGACTGCAATCGAGGTCAAAAGTTTACATACACCTGTACAGGCTTCAACTCCTTAGGTTAATCAGCTAGCTCTAGTACTCAAATATTATTAATTCAAAAAAGAGTGACCACTTCATTTGTTCATTTCATGTCTCTCTCTCACACACACAAGCATGTATTTTATTAGTTTTGGTATTTCTATGCAGAGATCATTTTGTGACTGAATGAACTGCATCTATGTCCAAAAAATGGACTATAAATTACATTTCTTTAATATCTTTGTTTTGTAGTTTTTTTTTTTTTATATATGACAAACCTGCTAGGTTAAAAATACACAATCCTCGTCTGTGTGGGGCTTTCTATAAGTACTTGGTTTCATTCTGCTCCCCAAACATATGCCATGAATGACTTATTACATTTTTTATACCTTGTGATGGACTGATCCTGTGCAAGAGGTTTACATGTAACTCTGGATCAGTATCAGATTTGCTGCCGTGACTGTGCGTGCCGTGGACTACCACATGACAGACCATGCACATCAACACAGGACACTAGTTGTCATAACACAAGCTGTTATCACACCTGTTATGTTTTACATTCTTCGCTTGCAGAGAGATGGCATATTTGGTGTGAGGCCAACAGTATTGGTTTGGTAATGTTGTCATATGTTTAAAGCAGAAAAGAATCTTGAAATGGCAATTCATAATGCATGAACCTCTGGACATGGATGCACATTTCAGCTATATGGAGAACGACTATTACATAATCTCACTCACTCACTCACTCACTTTCTAAACCGCTTATCCAATCAGGGTCGTGGGTTCGGGGGGATTCTGGAGCCTATCCCAGCTATTCAATGGGCGTAAGGCACACAGTAACACCCTGGACAAGGTGCCAGTTCATCGCAGGGCAGACACACATATACACACACACACACGTTCACCTATAGGGCAATTCAGTGTCTCCAATTAACCTGACTGTGAGAGAAAACCGGAGCTCCTGGAGGAAACCCACGCAGACACGGAGAGAACATGCAAACTCCGCACAGGAAGGACCCGGACCACCCCGCCTGGGAATCGAACCCAGGATCTTCTTGCTGTGAGGCGACAGTGCTACCCACCGAGCCGCCCCATTACATAATCTGCAGACCGCTATTATTTAAGCTAACCACAAACTTTTTCCACAGATTAATAACATTTACAATTACATTCATGCATTTGTGTAATGTACTAGGAACAAGAGGAAGTGTCTGACAGTTTGGTAGTTTGTCTGTGCAACCATCATGCTGTTGCTTAACATGGTTGACATCCAGAGCTTGGATCTGTAGCAGGAACAAAGATGCAGTCGTTATGACAGTGTAATGGGGGGATAGATAATTATTTAACAGTCTTCTCCATTAGGGTGGAGGTCTGCAGCAAATAAAGTTACAACAGGGGATTTGGATACAACTTGAATATAAATTATTTAAAAATGCTCAAAGTTTTAGACTGATAGGTTGAGGCATGAATAAGTACAGGTGCAGCAGGAGGTTTTGAAGTTTTAGCAGGATCGACTTACTGATTGACAGCTGTCAAACAGAAAAAAACACATAGGAAACATAGGAAACTAAGAAAAGCAGTTGGGTCTCGTTTGGTCAGTTTCCTCGAGAGGAGCATGCTTACTGCAGAAATCTCTCTCTCTCACTGTGATGCTGTCTCCCCTCCTAGCTGCAGCATTTCCCTGCAGACTGAGGTTGAGGCTACCTCATGGACATCTGTGTTTTCACGTGGGCGAGTCATCTCTCTCGCTCGTTACTCCCTCTCCAACTCGCTCTCGTTTACTTTTTTTCTCTCTGTCCTGCATGGTTTCCATGGTGACAGCTGTGCTCTGCCGAAATGGCCTGGAGCTTGGTCCACACTGGAGCAGCTCTTCTTCGAGCACTTACGTACTCTCTCTCTCTGTGGCGCATTGCCGCGTGTAGGCATGAAATGTAGTTACGTGCAAACATGCTTTGCATCCATATATGTGTTCATTCATAAAATATGCAAATGCACTTATCTGCAGTGCTGTGGTGCTGTATAGAAGCCCCTGCATTTCTTTTTTTTCCCCTCCCAGCTTTGCGGTGTGTGTGGGCTGTCTCTCCTTGTCTTTATCTCATGGTGCAGATTTTATCCCTCTGGTGGTAGTGGTGTGTGTGTGTGTGTGTGTGTGTGTGTGTGTGTGTGTGTGTGTGGTGTGCATGTGCGTGTGTGCGCATGCACGTAAGAGAGCCTGTGCTGACCTTGAGGGTGAAAGCTTTTATTTAAGTCTTAAGACTTTAGTTACATCTGAGAGGACAGCTGTCTCAGATCCCCAATGTACTTGAAATATACTTGATCAATACACATGCATTTTAATAACTTGATTTAATGCGCTAAGCTAGACCTTAACTATTTTCTATGAAAATCCTGCTCTGATGGGTGGTACAGGACCAAAGAGAAGAGTACCTTTGATTATTTGCAGATACACAGCTTGGAGCAAATGGCAGAGTATTTGAAGTGCCGTGGAGGGAAAGTTACCTTTTGTATAGCTTTGTTCGGCAGCATTAGTCATAGTTCTCATTAGGCTTGATCCTGTTTTGTTAATAATTATCAGCAGGGTCAGTCGATGAAGCTGGGTATTAGTAGTGTTTGGGAAAAAAACAGCTCTTGACTTCTTTCCTTCTTGCCCCTCTGTTCTCTGTAATCAGCATTTGACTCATTTAATAGTCGGGTATCCTTAAACATTAAAAACGGTCCTCAGTATTTACTGACGTATGCTTGAAGTTGTTGTGCTTGCACCAATACACTGAGAAATGTAAAATTTTCCATTTTATTTGTAGTGACGAAATGTATCTGAATGAATGCATTCAAATATTAACCCCACATATCGGCCACCAATCTGAAATGTTGAGGCTAGCATGTGCTTCCTCAGAAACAACTGTGCTCAGCCAGCTGCATCTTTATGTGCTACAGCTCATACAGCATCATTAAGCAGGTCAAAGTGCATAAACTTCCAGATGTCCTTTGATGCACAGATCATAAAACAATGGGGTGGGCAAGGTATGAATGCAAATCAGTTTCATATTTAATCAGAACCTTTAAACGTGTTTTATTTATTTACAGTAATATTTCCTTATCACTCAGTGTCCTGCACTACTTGAGATTCATGTAAAAATTGGCATCGTACAGGCTCTCAAAGTCGTCAGATAGTGGAATGAGGCTGTTTGAAAATGTCACTTCTAGAAATGTCTGAACTATTACAACCAGGTGTTGGTAGGAGCTTTGACTCCACTGCTGTAACGTCACGAGATAGAAGCATGCATGTGCATGTATACAGAAGACCTATGGGGATTAATATGGAGTTGAACCCCGCACCCACCCCTCCTCCTTGCGGCTAAACCAGCTTTCACTCTTTTGGGAAGGCTTTTCAAATGAATTTGGAAAACATATCTGGAAATTTGGGCCCATTCAGTCAAGTGAATGTGAATGTTTGTGAGGTCAGGAACAAATGCTGGCTAGAATTCAACATCGCAATAAATTCTGAAGGCATTCACATGGCTGTTCATGTGCTTGTCTTTATGGATCTCATTCGTACGCAGGAACACTGCTGCAGTAATAGTATTTTAAACAAGTACACAACCAGTGGTTACATTGTTTATTTGAAAATTAGACTTAGTTTAACTGCTGTGCAGTTTCCAGTAGCAGGGTAGCAGTACTGAGCACCAACAACATTTTACTGCTATACTGCTCATAAATATCTTAATGCATCAGGTCATGTATTCATTTAAATTAGAGCTGTCGTTTAACGCGTTAATTAACGCGATTAACGCGTTAAATTTTTAATCGCGATTAAAAAAATTAATCAAGATTTAAATTTTTAATCTAACTATTTTTATTTGGCTGTTTGTGCCACATACTGTACATATGTGTCTTTGTGGTAATTAACTGCATTTCAGATGAATTAGGATGTAAAACGCATGAACTGTCCGATGAAAAACTACTTTTAGCGGTTTTCACTTTTTTTACGTGTTGATGAAAAGATGAATAAAATCACGCAGGCTTTGTAACAAGTATCTCCATTGGCTGCTAGATCTGTCCATCAAAACCGCTTAGCTCCGCCTCCTCCCCTCAGGTACAGAAACAGAAGACAGAAGTGAAACTGCGTGATGTTTCATCTCTACAGTTAATTCAGGTTATTCTATCACATGGTTATATACATGATTTATATTTGTGATGTTTGTAGTTTTTTTGTGTCTGATGTCTGATATTTATATGGACTAAGCGTTTACATGGACTGTATTAATTAACACTTTTTTATAGCTACAGTCAATTACTTATAGATAATGTCTGGTAACTTGACTGTTTCAGGTATTTATAGGTGTTTAAATGGTCATTTAGAACAGTATTTCCCAGTATTGTTTCTGCACAAACACAGTATTAAAAGGTTTTCTTAATAGAGCTATGAAATAATCATATCTGTGTTTTGATGCTTTACTGATGCCTTATATTAGATCAAAACATTATGATTGGTGCACCTGTTTTCAGTGTCAGGGTTATAAACTGGAAAAGATCCTCACTTTTGTCAGATAATGTGCTTTCTAAAATGAATTTAGATTTAATAATTGTATCATATTTTATGAATGTTTTATTGGTAAACACATTTTTGCAATAACAATGTGCATAACTGTTCAAATTTTGCTAAACTATTAGTTTGCGATTAATTAAAATTACGGTCGTTAATTCGAAATGTATAAACTTAGGGCTGTCACACAATTAAAATTTTTAATCGAGATTAATCTCGATTAAAAATTTGAATCGTGTGACAGGCCTAATTTAAATACTTTAAAGATAAATAATTATCTGTCATCACTCTCCAAGCTTTGTGGAGTCAGGTGACTCTATGAAACCCTTATAAAAAGCTTATACAAGGTGTCAATACAAACCATAAACAGCTGTTTATTAGGATTTTAACATCATGTTTTACTCTCTTTGGTTACATTTGTGACAGAAACGGTAGTTACTCATGACACAAGATTCATCAGTTCACAAGTTTAATATCGAACACACTCATGGACAATTTAGTGTCTCCAGTTCACCTCACTTACATGTCTTTGGACTGTGGGAGGAAACCGGAGCTCCCGGAGGAAACCCATGCAGACACGGGGAGAACATGCAAACTCCACACAAAAAGGACCCGGACCGCCCCACCTGGGGATCGAACCCAGGACTTTCTTGCTGTGAGGCAACAGTGCTACCCACTGAGCCACCATGCCACCCCATAAACAGCTGACTTTATAGGATTGGATAATGCTAATATCGTATACTATACTATTGATGATAATATCATATACCTTACAATATACTAACAGGATGCTGTTTGAGATTCAGTCACCCAGATATTTTATTAGGTTTGACTCTTTAGGTTGCTATTGTTTTAGTAATAGGACACTAAGTTTGCAAGTTTGAGGCCGCCATGCCAACAATGCCACTCCTGCTGGGTATGATGGGAATCTGTCTTGTCTGCACTAACAATGTCCAGAATTTAGACTATTAGACTTTACCACAGACTGGTCTGAATGATGAAGATTGAAGAACTCAAATTCTTTATTCTTTTCACTGGTTATTACTTTTGTTATAAATAATTGTATTTTATATGTATGGTTTGTTAGGCCACCCAAGAAGGATGGGCTTCTTTTTGAGTCTGGTTCCCATCAAGGTTCTTACCTTGTAATTGTAGGGGAGATCTTCCTTGCCACTGTCGCCCTCGGCTTGCTCAACAGGAAGGGTTTTTTTGGTTTGTCGGTCCTAAATGCTGCAAAGTTGCTTTGAGACGATGTCTGTAATTTGACTAATAGGAGCCCTAGGTTGTAGACAAGTGCTATAAATTCAGTAATTTAGACCTGTGATTTAAAATCAAATAAAATGAGGGTAGTTTTCTAAAAATCAATTTAGTGGTTTTTCGTGTTAATCTCCTGACTGCCCCTACATTCGCTCACAGGGACGTATGGGTTTGCTGCTGTTTCTGTGGTGCTTCCATACATTCTTATACCCTGAGAAGTATATGCACATCTAAACAAACCAGATAGGGTGTTTAAAACCATTACATCCCCTAAGATAAACTCCCATTCTCATGAAATAGCAGCAGTATCTCAGGCAGTCTGTGTGATAATGTGCAGGTTCAGGAGAAGCAAGCTGAGGAGATTGGTGGGGGTAGATGCAGAGCAGGGACAAAGCACTTTTGGGGCAGATTTAGGGAGAAGATGAAGCGCTTATCTTTTTTCATCTAAAAAAAGGCGTCAGGTAAGGAGGGGTTGGGGATTCCTAGAAGTAGAGATGGGGCCTATTAGAGCAGATTCTAGCTAGGATATCTGACCCCGACATTTTAAAGAGGTGGTTTCTGCATCTTTTTTATTTACGTTTAATGTCAAATGTACCACCCAGCTGATCCAAACCATGAACATCCGGGGACAGCGCTGCTGAGGAATAACAGATGCTTGTGAATGGAAGGCAAACCATAGGCCAGCTGGTTTAAATTTTGGTTTTATTTAAATTGCAGAAGAGAGTATATGTATATGTATACTTTGGTGTAAGAAAGAAATTGTTCCCTTTATACCTGCCTTATTTTATTACATATATATAACTGATTTATATATAACTATGGTTTAGTTTATTATACTGAGCACAACAATGGAAATCTGAGTAAAACACTAGACAAAGTTAGCCTGCTATCATGCCGACCTTAAGAACAAATAATTACCTCTGAACTAAACAACTGTTTGCACCACCTTATGCAGAAATGACTGCAAAGAAAAGTTTAATAATTTGATATCAGTCCTTCATATTGCATTGGAAGTTTTTATATCCACTGCCCTTATACGGCCCTTGGACCATTTTTGTTGATTTTGAGGTGTGATTTTGATAGTTGTCCAGCTGGAAGATCCAAACAGGTTTTGATTTAATATGGTACTCGGTGGAATCCTCGATGCTATAAATTCAAATACATTTTTCAGGGCCTTTGGAAGAAAAACAGAAAATCCTCCAATTGGTGGATTTAAGGCAAGCCTCATAAAAAAAAAAAAAGTAAATAGGCTGCAGATGAGCATGTTACATTGTACATTCCAAAACCACTTATCCTTATTTACGACCACAGAACATCTTTTCGTGAGAAATTTCATCTATGACAGTAAAACTGTTATCCAAAAGTTATCTACAGTACAGTGTTTACACAGTGTCGTCTTAGAACTTACAGTAAAGTCTGGCAAACCGTTGCTGCTTCACTTTGTTGGTCCTTGACAATATTGGCTTTCCCTGGCAACCCTCCCAAACAACTTCATGCTTAAGACTAGGGCTGGCTCGATACCACTTTTTTATGTCTGATACCAATATCGATACTGAAAATTGAGTATCTGCCGATACCAATACCAATCCGATACAGACATTTCTCCTCTCAAACAACTAAGCAGTAATAATACATGTCTCAATGCACCATGGTTAAAGTAACTATCTATATAACAATGCTCAGACTGTGAAACACATATTCTAAAGGAATAAATACATAAGCTACAACATCACAGTTATGCAGAACTGCTGTTTTTATTTTAACTTTTATACACAGAACATTTAGCAGCATGTTTAACAGCACTGTACAAACATTCAAAATAAAATTTAAAGTGCAACTTTATCTGTATTTAACAAATAAATTATAATTTCAATATAAAATTCTAGATCTGTCAACTCTCAAGTCTACACCTTGAAGAGGCAGCTACAAAATATAAAATAAATAATAAAAAATATAAAAATAAACAAATGTATCTATCTTGTCCCGGCTTGGAGATCTCTCACATCCTCAATGAAATTTAATCCATTAATGTTAGGAAATAAAACAAACGACACCATTTCCTGTTTAGCCACAGATGTCCTCTTTAAAATCCAGCAGGGTTTTTTAAATAAGCGCGCTTTGGTTTTTAATAATCTAAAAACGTGACAGAACTTTAACAGAAAATTTCAACCAAACTCTGCGACAATTCTAATTGGTCCATCACGTTTGTTGATTTTTATTGTGTTTAAACAGTGTTTTTAGATGTGGCAGTAGTAGATGATTTTTATTGTGTTTAAACAGTGTTTTTAGATGTGGCAGTAGTAGATGATTTTTTTTAAATGCTAAAAGTTTAAGTAGATCAGTGTGTTTTAATTTCTGAATCACCTTATTAACATTAAGTGTTATTTACATTAAGTGTTATTTACATTAAGTGTTATTTACATTAAGTGTTATTTACATTAAGCAACAGTATCGGATCGGATAACACTTTTTTTTCCTTCCAATATCCGATCCAGTGATTTGGGCCAATATTGGACCGATACCGATACAGTATCGAATCGATGCCAGTCCTATTCAAGAACTTTTTCTGCACCCAGCTGTGATCCTTGAAGAGATTCTTTGGCCACTCGTACCTGAGAAAGGCGAAAAGAATGAAAATTTCACCTGTGATATATTATCTTGTTCTTAATTCACAGGCTGTAGGCTATGCCACTGCTACCATCCAAAACACACGTCATTCACACCAGCTTCTTCTCATCATGAAGAGCTTTTCAGTTGGGAAAATGAAACAGGCACGCCCTGTTATTGCTTCCATGTTGTGATTCTGTAATTAAGCATGCCAGCCTATTGCAACATGTCTGTTTTTTTTCTAACATTCCTTGATTTTCCCAATATCCTATTCCGAGCCAAGTTCCTTCTACACCTTAGCACGCATAGTCTTTATATTACTGTAGCTGTGTGACTGCTCAGCTTACAACAATCAACTTTATTGACTTGCCTTTTCATCTCACCGATAACACACACACACATGCTCACAAATATATGATGGTGCCAAAGCCGAGAGCACAAGCACATAACAAGTCACATCATGCCTGGCAGTGTGGGAAGGGTGTTCTCTGACCCACACCCGGAGTCGCTACAGATCTGTCATTACTACTGACAGATTCGCTGACCACAAGTAAGCTGTCAGATACATCCACCGTCCACGCACATATACACACGACACACACAGTTTAGCCACTACATAGCCTTTAAAATCGCCGAATTGAGTGCTGGGTGGCCCGGCCTGATGGAATGACACCTTCCTCCTCCTCCTCAGACACGTAGACAGTGCTGACATGAGTCTGGAGGCTAGAGGTGAGAGAAGACCTCAGATAGGCCCCTGATATTACATGACCATGACTCATAACTCACACACCATGGATTCTTCTACTCATTTCTCCAGTTATTTCTTCCTCACTGTTTTCCAGTGTGTGTCCCTGTGTAGGTGGCAAAATGAAACAAGACACCATGTTCACATGTTAATACTATAGGCTTGTAGGACTTATTATTATTATTGATATTAAAGAAATGGCTATTATTTAAGAAATATTTGTATTTTTTATTTATTTATGTCCCCCAATCTTTTCTCCCCAAGCTAGTCAAATCCAATTTCTCTTGATTGCATCCTTCTCCCACTGCTGCAGACCCCAACCCTGATTAAGGAGAGCTGCAGAGTGTCATATGCTCCCTTTGCCACGACTGATTCTTTTCACCTGCCAGGGTGGGTTGTCACAGAACCAGCAGATGTCGTAATTTCAGCAGCAATAAATGCAGGAACCCCTGCTTGACCATTTCCTCCTTTCAGACACAGCCAATTGTGTCTGTGTAGATGCCCTGCTGGTCAATAGCACAAAGTGGCTTTATAAAAATTATGTCATTTTAGAGAGAAGAAAGGCAAAACAGTGCTCTTCTCAGAAAAGATTTAGTGTGAAGGTTCTAGCTCATCCCCTTGGTTGCAACATATTTACATTATATCAGATGCAGTAGGTTTTCATTCATTCCTTAATGGGATGTAGTCCAATATAAATATAAATAGTTTGTACAGTTTAAACGATCCAGACAAAATAACACAATCTTTCATCTGCTAAGAAATGACCTGTAAAACAACCCCGGCTAATAATCCTAGGTAACAAGCATACATGATAACCCCAGGCAAAATATATTTAGTGCAAAGTTTTATATTGTTTACAGAAAGGTTTTCACACATTTTCTTAAGTATGAACACATTTGTGGAATTACTCTTGGAAACTTTTTACCAAACTAAACTTAATCCAAGTATTGAGTTAAATTCATCCAACAGCAAAATACAGACAATGTTTACTTACACAGATCCATAAAAAACTAATGTAGGATTTCAAATTATGCCTTCTCTTATAAATTTATATACTTTTTTTTTATAAAGATAAAGCATTTTTCATTTATTTCTGAGTGCAATTACTGGCATATTTATAATCCTGGCAGTCAGACTGTTCATTTGACCTCTGATCACATTTTGCCAGAGATGTTCACAAGTCACAAAATACGAGTCTGAGTCGAGTCACAAGTCTTTAGGCTAAAGTCCGAGTCAAGTCACGAGTCTTTAGGCTAGAGTCTGAGTCGAGTCACGAGTCTTTAGGCTAGAGTCTGAGTCAAGTCACGAGTCTTTAGGCTAAAGTTCGAGTCAAGTCACGAGTCTTTAGGCTAGAGTCTGAGTCGAGTCACAAGTCTTTAGGCTAGAGTCCGAGTCAAGTCACGAGTCTTTAGGCTAGAGTCCGAGTCAAGTCACGAGTCTTTAGGCTAGAGTCCGAGTCAAGTTATGAGTCAATATAATCTACACAAAACATATATTGGAAATGTAGCGTAGAAATAAACAAATAATATGTAAGTTCAGATAAAAACAACAACAGATTTTTGCTGTTTTACTTAGTGCCTTTACTTTCCTAGGTACCAGTTAAAAGCTTAAACTAATATGTTTTGTTTTCATTGCAAAACAAAAGCGCGATAAATCACGGCACAGCGGCCCAAATCCCAAACACAGCAAAAAATTCATAATACTGCTTACCTTAGCTTATGTTCTTCCAGATGCTATTAAATTTATAACCGTGTGTCTTATTAGGAATATAATCCATTATTTTGTAAATGTGTGCTTAGAATTAAAAACCTCCAAACCTTTCCCGGTTGTGAAGTAAAACACGAACCCGTTAGGAAGCCAATCAAGCGTTTCGTTGACAATTATCTGTGTGACGCTGCAAATGTAATTGTCAGATGTAACTAATGTTGCTGACTGTTATTGTACACAAGTCAATTTTTGCGAGTGTCATTTCACACGAGTCCGAGTCGAGTTCCCATCTCTGCATTTTGCAAATAGGATTAATAAATCAATACACTTTTCATACTGATATTATTTTTTGAGTAATAACTGTTACACCATGTTATATTGATACAAAAAAACTTAATCTGAAAATATATTAAAATGTTCAGTTATGCATCTATAAATTTGAAAAAATTAGCTTTAAATTTGATATTGGTAACAGAAGTAGAACAAATAAATGGTTATATCTACAAGCTGTGTAATAAACAGTGGTGCAGTGGTGCAAGTAAAGTCTGGGAGTTGCAGGAATTAATTAATACATTGTAACATCTGGAATTAATTAGTTTAGTGCCTTTACATCTATACTGAAAAATTCTGTTTTAATTTTAAACATTTGTTTAACGGACTGATGATTATCACAGGAATGTCTGTGTTAGTGTTACATGTATCACCTCTATGTTTGCGTTTATGAAATGACATCATGTCGTGTATTGAGTAGAGACACAATAATCTGTCTAATCTTAAACATAAAGGCACATCTTGATAAAAGGTCGGTTTTAAGGAAGCCCTTATGCACACACTGTTATGATCCTCTCTTGCTCTCCAACAGAGAATCAATAAAGCTTATCTGAAAAGAGATGCTTAACTTAAGGGAACAACAATTGTGGGGCCCATGAGATGGATTTGAACCTGCAGCCCTCCAGTCATTCAGTCTTATCTGGATTAAGCACTTGCCTCGTGGGTTGCAGGTGTGTGAGTGGCTCTGATTAGAAACAGCCACTGTGAATTATGCAAAGTTAAGTTTTAAGTACTGCTTTGTGATTAATAATATAAATGCCATTACATCTAAACAAATGTCTGGTTATTGTCTATGTAATGTAGACTTATAGGAAGCTAGCAGTTTTAATGTGGTTGGTTTTTTAATGTGCATTACACACTGCTGACACTCTTTGTCATGCTTGTTTTTTTTTTCTTACATTTTATTTTTAATATTGTCCATTCTAATTTTTTTTCTCATCTCTCTCTCTCTTCTCTCCATCCATTTATTCATTCATCCATCCATCCATTATTTTGGCTTCCATTCCATTTCTTTTTCTTTCCTTCTTTGTGTCTTTTTATCTCTTTATCTTTTTTGTCTCTGTCTTACTTTCTTTTGAGATTGTTACTTGTTTTTCTTATTTTTTTAGCAGTGTTTCTGTCTTTTGTTCTGTCACCTTTCAAACCCACATAAGCTGGAAGGAGTGATATTAAAGTAGGGCATTGAATGACTTGGAAGGACTTTTAAAAAAATGAGCTCTTTAATTCTTCAGAGGGGGATACTTGTTGTAGTCACCTGAGACTCTGAACTTGTTACTCTATACACACTCTGCCCCGTCACACGGGGAAACACCTACTCGTGACCGAGAAAGGACAGTGAGTGATGGAGAGAGGGAATGGGAGGGAGAGCTCATGTAAGGAGAGGAGAAGAAGAAGGGGATGGGTGGGAGTAGAAGGAGGGAGAAATGAAGGTTGTTAAGTTATAGTATAAGCATACTTAAATTAAATTACACACAGTAACACAGGATGTCCTGCAAAGAACAGCCACGGGCTAAGCTTACAGCACACCATGCATTCCTTTGCAACGCAAATTTTAGACTTAATTGACTTAATACTATATGTAAGATGGTACACTCGCTTTGGTCATTTTATTTTTAATTTCTCTGTTTTTGTTCACTTTTTATACATCTCTTTGTTACAAAGCATATACAGTGTATCACAAAAGTGAGTACACCCCTCACATTTCTGCAGATATTTAAGTATATCTTTTCATGGGACAACACTGACAAAATGACACTTTGATACAATGAAAAGTAGTCTGTGTGCAGCTTATATAACAGTGTAAATTTATTCTTCCCTCAAAATAACTCAATATACAGCCATTAATGTCTAAACCACCGGCAACAAAAGTGAGTACACCCCTTAGTGAAAGTTCCTGAAGTGTCAATATTTAGTGTGGCCACCATTATTTCCCAGAACTGCCTTAACTCTCCTGGGCATGGAGTTTACCAGAGCTTCACAGGTTGCCACTGGAATGCTTTTCCACTCCTCCATGACGACATCACGGAGCTGGCGGATATTCGAGACTTTGCGCTCCTCCACCTTCCGCTTGAGGATGCCCCAAAGATGTTCTATTGGGTTTAGGTCTGGAGACATGCTTGGCCAGTCCATCACCTTTACCCTCAGCCTCTTCAATAAAGCAGTGGTCGTCTTAGAGGTGTGTTTGGGGTCATTATCATGCTGGAACACTGCCCTGCGACCCAGTTTCCGGAGGGAGGGGATCATGCTCTGCTTCAGTATTTCACAGTACATATTGGAGTTCATGTGTCCCTCAATGAAATGTAACTCCCCAACACCTGCTGCACTCATGCAGCCCCAGACCATGGCATTCCCACCACCATGCTTGACTGTAGGCATGACACACTTATCTTTGTACTCCTCACCTGATTGCCGCCACACATGCTTGAGACCATCTGAACCAAATAAATTAATCTTGGTCTCATCAGACCATAGGACATGGTTCCAGTAATCCATGTCTTTTGTTGACATGTCTTCAGCAAACTGTTTGCGGGCTTTTTTGTGTAGAGACTTCAGAAGAGGCTTCCTTCTGGGGTGACAGCCATGCAGACCAATTTGATGTAGTGTGCGGCGTATGGTCTGAGCACTGACAGGCTGACCCCCCACCTTTTCAATCTCTGCAGCAATGCTGACAGCACTCCTGCGCCTATCTTTCAAAGAGAGCAGTTGGATGTGACGCTGAGCACGTGCACTCAGCTTCTTTGGACAACCAACGCGAGGTCTGTTCTGAGTGGACCCTGCTCTTTTAAAACGCTGGATGATCTTGGCCACTGTGCTGCAGCTCAGTTTCAGGGTGTTGGCAATCTTCTTGTAGCCTTGGCCATCTTCATGTAGCACAACAATTCGTCTTTTAAGATTCTCAGAGAGTTTTTTGCCATGAGGTGCCATGTTGGAACTTTCAGTGACCAGTATGAGAGAGTTTGAGAGCTGTACTACTAAATTGAACACACCTGCTCCCTATGCACACCTGAGACCTAGTAACACTAACAAATCACATGACATTTTGGAGGGAAAATTACAAGCAGTGCTCAATTTGGACATTTAGGGGTGCAGTCTCTTAGGGGTGTACTCACTTTTGTTGCCGGTGGTTTAGACATTAATGGCTGTATATTGAGTTATTTTGAGGGAAGAATAAATTTACACTGTTATATAAGCTGCACACAGACTACTTTTCATTGTGTCAAAGTGTCATTTTGTCAGTCTTGTCCCATGAAAAGATATACTTAAATATCTGCAGAAATGTGAGGGGTGTACTCACTTTTGTGATACACTGTAGCTACCTTTACTCTTATCCTTGACACCTATGCTGCCTACTAAAATGTTAACACAATAAAAGTGAATATCAAAAAAATGTATACAGGGAGATTCACTCAAAAAAGGCCCCAAATATTCTGTTGTAGCACCGAACGAAAAAATACGCTTCATACTTTGACGTATGTGTAATCGATTGCATTACATGTGATGTTGGAGGTGATCTCCGTTTTCTGCCAGACACATTTGGACGCGGTGCTCCATGTTTCTGAACATATCGGCAAGCATATCAAGGGTTGCAAACGGAGGTTAAACGTTGTGACGACTGTCTGGCACCTATTTCACTGCTCCAATGCAGGGGCATCCCAGCTTGTCCGAAGCTCCATATACTGAGGAGCACATTGCATGTTGTTTTGTTCAGATTTCTTTGTCCTAGCGAGAGTTATTACTGAATATTTGGGGCCTCTTTCGGGTGAATCTCCCTGTAGTAATAAAGACTTTTCTCTTGGAAGCATTGCTCAGGGTAGTTGCTTTCATTGTTTTCTGGTCTTTTTCTATTTTAATAAAAAAAAAGTTTTAAAGTTTTTGTTTTTGCTTTTAAGCACACAATTTTACGGTAGAATCTGTCGTCATAATTCCCAGTGTGAGTCTTCTCTTGAATGCCATGCTATGTCATCCTTGGACTACAAAGGATACAACATAATTAGTCCTACATTCTATGTAGTGCACCTTGTGGCCAACATGTAGTCATTTAGGACAATGCCAAAAAGGTTTTTAGCTTTAGTGCCTACTAGTTACTACAACTTTCGGCAATTCTGGCTATTTATCATTTATTTCAATGAATACTGATCAGTGGTGGGGCTTAAAGTGAAGATTAAGTCTAAGAATTTTTACTTTCCTATATTGATTTTGATCCAGTGTCCTAGCTTGGTTAGACACAAACATAAACATAGCTTCATTTAGTTAATTAAAGTGGATTTGCATGTCAATGACCAGCTCAAGCTGAAAACTGAAAGGTACAAGGTATGAGTATTCACATCAAATTGTACTGATTTGTAGGTCTAGACATATTATGTAAAGTCATCCTGTATGTCATCCTTTCGTACTTGTTTTCCAGTATGATTAATGCGTACTTTACACAACACTGGGCCTGACTGCATTATTGAATGCAGGGTGGGTAGCTGGTTGGGATCATGTGCCGAGGGAATCAGTCAGCTCTGTGTACTGTGTGCGTGTGTATGAGATTTCTTTATAGAGATTGCTCACGACACTTTAGGAGGGTAAAACTACTAGCAGAGACACGCTGAGACTCGCTTACAGTAAAAGGGTGGGAGACTGAACAAAAAAGCGTGGGGGAAGAAGAAGGGGCAGAAAGGGGAAACGGAGAAAACATTTACCAGGAGAGAGGTCAGAGGAGAGGATAAGGCTCTAGCTGGTCATGGTGTTAACACTCTATCTGGCCACTTATCTGGAAATCTCAATGGAGATTCCGTATCGCTTTACTGTTGTAAAATGGGGGTTTGCTTTGTTTGAAGGATTTTGCAGGCATGCTAGGATCTGCTAATTAGCTGATCTGCAAAACAAGGGAGGTACCAAGAGAGGCACCAATAGAAAAGGTTGGATCCCCTAAACATGTCTTGTCTCCCTTCTAGACATTCTCCTTCCAAGGGACCTTCCAGGGTATTTCTTAACTTGGGGATCTTGAGATCATTTACATCCTCTTCCATCTTCTATAAGTCATCTAGAAGCAGTGACCTGGCACAGGATCATGATCATTGCCTGTTTCTGTAGAATGGAGTGACTTTATAGATGTCACCTCTGACCTGAGGCCTTAGGGGAGGCCTGTATGGGTAGGTGAGCAATTGCAGTCTTAGCTTTCTCAGCAGGGTTCCTCTGTAGTGTATGCCAGCCTCAGGGCCCAAAGGACACACCATCCTTATCTGGAGCTTTCAGTCAGGGAACAGTTAATTGCCTGACAGCAATGGGAAATGCCTTCTTTTCTCCCTCCTTTTCCTTCTATCCCTCCCCTTTTCCTTCAGTTCCCTTTACTTGAGCTCTCCCTCCCGTTCCCTCCCTCCATCTCTTACTGTCTTCTCTCTGCCTGTATTCTCTCTCTGTCACGAGTAGGTGTTTCCCTGTGTGATGGGACCGAGTGTATATAGAGCACCACCGCTCTGACAAGTTCAGAGTCTCAAGCGCCTACCACAAAGTCTACCCCCTCAGGACTATTGCTGGTTCTCGTTTCTACCTAAGCCTTTTCTCTCTCTGTGGATTTATACTTTTTTTGCCGATATAATGTCAGAGGGCAGGAAGAAGGAGCGAAATGAAAGGAGAAAAGGAGGGAAAAAGGATCGCAAGGAAAAGAACAATCCAACACAAGGTAATAAAAGACCAAACTTAAAGGTGTAGGTGATTGCCTATGTGGGTACTTGTTTATGCGTGTGCTGTGAAAGGTGAATGAAACTCAAGGAGAAAATCTCTCACCTTGTCTTGTCAAAGCTTGCTGCCTGGTTTTGTCACTTTGTTAAGGGAGCAAGTAGCGGCACATCTGTATCCTACGTCTGTAACTGTGAATGAATCCGTGTTTGCCATGTAACCCTACCCATTGACATGCTGGGACCTCCCAGCCAAGTTGCTTTATGACTTTTACAAGTGCTTAGACAATTCCTGCATTTGGTAGCTTAATTAGCACTGTTGTTGCTAGCAATTCTCCTTGTGCTTACAGGCACATACATGCAGCCACTTGACAAGAGCTTGTATTGATTCATTCACAAAAGACAGTCAAGTGTGCGATTGTAGACCTCCTGTGAAGTGCGCTCATGCTGAATGTGAAGGAAGTCTGCACTGCTGAGCATATGTTGAAAGCCTTTACTACGGCTGTACTTGTGGAGCATCACTGCTACTGCTGTTTTAATGTATCGTAGGAAACCTCACTAGGAAACACTTTTAGAGTTAGTGGCACGCAATGTGCTTTTGCACTCTTAAAAATCTGGAAGGTTCAGCAAGCCTCAACTCGTCACTGACCCTAGGGTCATGGCAGAACAGAAATGCCCTAGTGTGAATATGGAAAAGTGACATACTTTGCTACACCATCCCGTTTAATCCTACTTTGCATAGTTATTTATGAGTTTGTTTTAAGTATAAGAGACTACTGGCTTCATAGGTAAAGGTGCAGATTCTGAATTGTCTTTGTGCTAATTCTGCGCATCTATTGAGTTGTAAAAAGGCAAAGCAAAGACTCCAGGTCTTCTTCAACTTAACCTTCAGATAAATGTGAGACACCAGTATTAGATTAGTAAACTGAAGAAACACGGCATTATCTCTGATTACCTTCTTCCCCACCTCCTTTCATTTCCATGGCTTTTCTCGTATGGGGTTTATATTTTCCGTCGCCCTGAGGCAAAATGCTTTAGTGAACTTTTTTCAATTATTTTAGTTTGCGTCACAAACTAATGGTCTTTACACGCAACTGTAACTGAACACAAATCCATGTGAGGTGCCACTCTGTGACCTGCGCTGTTTTCTCTTCCCGTGATGCTAATCTTCTCTGCTTTGTCTACTGGAAGCAAAGCAAAGTCAGTGAGAAAATAAAAGAACAGTTTTTGCACCATCTCTCTTGGGAATAAAAGGTAACTCCTGTCGCCAGCGTTGTTTCTCAGCTGCAGTTACAATATGAGATTTAAATGTAATTTTAAGTTGAATAATTAATTACAGACAAATTGTAGTAATTGACTTGTTTTGCTTTTAATGATACAAAAGCATGTTGTGACAAATGAAAGAAAGGTACAGCCTAACATTTGTTAAACTTTTGTACTTTGTGCAGTGCTGAATTATCAGCTCATATTTGTTGTTGCTTACAAGAGACCTGTGATATGGGATTCTCCTGTTAGACCTATTAGAACAATTAAAAGTATTTTTTAAAACATTAATAACTGTCTTATGAACAAGGTAGCTGCGTTTAGTAACTGTTGCAGCTCAGCTTATACAGTTAAAACCATTTATCTTCAAAATGAGTAACTGTAAGTGTTGTTCTGTTGGTTATCACTTATTGCATGTTCAACTTATTTAAGATTTCTTCTTTATTCCTAAACACTTTTAACCCTCATCATTGTGAAAAGTCTAAGGCTGAAGAGGTTAAACTGTTAAAGCTGAAGCCTGTTCAAACAAGCTTGTCATTAAGAAACTTGATGTTAGTTTAAAGGCTAAATATCACTTTCTTAAAAAACGATCCCCAGTTTCCTTGTTTGCAGATTTAAAAATACACTACGGCCAAACCATAAACATTGCAACAAGGTGACACTTGGCTGAGGGGGAAAGGTTGGCCTATTGATGAACACCATATGTGAATACGTGTCATGAAAATTTATTGCAGTTTTAAAAAGAAATGGTTACACAGTCATGCATTTTAATCAATCGTCTGCTCTTTAAAAAACAACCATTTAGGTTTTTTGTATTTGAAATACTGAATTGAAATACTATTTTATAATGGTTGTTATAATGTTATTTCTGGCTTTATTTTCTTGATGAAATATCACATCTTAGTTTATGTTGTCTAGTTGTCTGTGTTGTGATAATTAGTTTTATTTCCTTTTTTGAAAGGTCTGCAATTACACACATTTTAATACAATTTTAAAGAACCAAATATCTTAGAGGGTTCCCTGTGTCTGTAAAACTGATTTATTTCACAGGGCAGCTCAGCTCAGCAGTTAAGGCACAGGACTAGTAATTAGAAGGCTCCGCCACCTCCAAGTTTTGAGCCACTATTGGGCCCATAAGCAAGCAAGGCCCTCAATTGATCAAATTGTATTGTCACAATTGTAAGTTGCTTTGGATAAAGGTGTCTGTTAAATGCTATTCATTTTCTTTCACTATTTATATTCATTCACTTTTGCTTTTGACAAATCTTGACCTGAAATGCTTTGGATTAAACTACGGTCCAAACTGGCAGAAGATGAAAGGCCCAGTCCTTCAAGATTTGTTGCATAATGATTTGATTACACGTTGTAAAGCATTTTTTTCTGTTGTACTTATCTGGCCCAAATTTAGCAGTGTGCAAAAAAGGGAAGTGAAAATAACAGTGATTAGAGGTCTCCTGAGTACTGGAGTGCATACAAGCATTTATCAAATTTAACATGAGGCTGATTGAATGATGTGGTTGAAGCTGTTACAGAGGAGAGGGTGATTTTTCCACCATGACTTTGCAATGCCAAAATCAGTGCAAGATGGTCGAGGCAGAACAGCTAAAAGGTTCTCAAGCACTTGGCTGCTTTTTAGGATTTCTCCCATGGTGTTTGATGTAAAATGCTAATGTAATGACATGCTGTGCATGTAACGGTGCCACATCACTATCACTGAATTAGTGCACAGTGTCTGAAAGCACAAAACCCCTTAGGCATTGTTCCTCAAAACACGCTTCCTACAGTCACGATGATGTGATCCATCAGGTCTCTTTTTTTATTGTTTTTATGAGTTTATATTCAAGCATGTGTGAAAAAATGTGCAGTGCCAAAGCAAATGCTTCTGATAACTATAAATAATAGTAGTAATGAAAAGCTGTGTATGTGTGTTTGTGTGGTATTGAATTTTATTATGACATAGACTTCTGCATTGATTCTGTCACAATATAAAGCATCTCAACTCTCATCCAACTAGTTTTGTGGGTGCATCATTTTTACTTTTCTGCTTTTGTATATTTTTTAGTGGTTTATTAAATACAGTGTTTAAAAGGAAAGTTTTGTTGATCATGTTACAAAATCTTGTCTGAACAAATTAACAAGTTGACAGCAAAGTCTCTAGATTAGAGCCTCGCCGGGTATCAGTTGTTTGAGGGTGCAGTTTTACAATGTCATGTCTATTTCACACTAGGAAGTTCTAGACTAAAATATACATTTCTATTTAACTATGAATTTGTGAACAGTGACATACATGCAAGTGAGGTGAATTGGAGGTAAATTGGAGATAGTAAATTGTCCATGACTGTGTTCGATATAACCTTGTGTGAAGTGATGAACCTTGTGTAATGAGTAACTACCTGTCCTGTCATGAATGTAACCAAAGTGTAAAACATGACGTTAAATGCTTTTCTCATTTAGCTAAAAAATCCACCCAGTGTGCTGCACCTAAGAATGACTAAGCATTCATTACCTTCAAAATAAAATGTTCTTTAAAGAGTCGTACATGGTATTATTAAACACATGAATAAAAGTAGTGTTATGGCATGTTTCTGTAATATAACATGAATTTACTTGCTTAAGAGTTTTGCAAAAGCAATTGGCAGTGATGCATGTTGTATCAGAACGTTAACAGCTTGGGGATTTCGTTTTTCTTTCTCACCTCTCTAACCTTCCTCTTTTCACAAGCCATAAGGTGATTTAGAACGTTCAAACTAAATCTTGGCACTAGCCCTGGGGTTATGCATTTTCTAGTCATTTTTAAATTATGGGCAGGGCCGCAGAGAAAAGTGTTTCGTGTGACGCATGTGTTGAAAGGCTGGTAAAATATGCAATCTGTGGGCTGCTGTGGGTCACTGATCTACAGCACACATGTAGTGCGTGCATGCAGTTACAATGTGCTGTTGTGAGGTGTGAAACCTTTTTAGCCATATTTAGAAGCTATTAAAAACTTTACTTGTTTACCTGTACCTCAAACCTTAGCTGTTTAGTAAACAAAAGCTTTAATAATTCCAACCAATTGTTAGTTTTAACCAAATTTGTGTCACATTAGATTAGTGGTATTTACAGTTACATTTTCAGCATTTAGCAGACGCTTTTTATCCAAAGCGACTTACAGTACTTTGACAGTATATTGTCTAAGCAATTGAGGGTTAAGGGCCTTGCTCAATGGCCCAACAGTGGCAACCTGGCAGTGGTGAGGCTTGAACCAGCAACCTTTGGATTACTAGTCCAGTACCTTAACCACTAGGCTACAACTGCCCTACAATTCAAACTTTATTTGCAAATATTTGGCAAAAATCACTTGAAATCACATGACTTCCTTCGTTTCTTAATATTTCATAATTTAGAATTTGTAAGTGTCCTATATGTTTGATATGTCCTGCCCCATCAATATACTGGCTTCTCATGCATGGCTGTTTTTCCTGGGAGGATTTTACAGTCTCTAACCAAGTTTTTCTTACAGAAATGAAATTATGCAACCTTAAAGTCTAAAATAAACCAAAACAAATCATGAAGAATTTTAACAAACCAAAACAAATCTTAAACTTACAAATTATAAAACAAGTTAACAAATCACAAAACACTTTTAGTAACAGTAAAAATTAAGTTTATGAAGTTTGACCACAGCTGTGATACTGAGTGCTTGCTGATGATCAATTAGACTCCCTAAAGGTGGAATTTTACAAAATTATTAATAATCAAATGGGATATTATTTTAGTAAATACCATATTGTGTGTTTTGTTATTGTTTGTTAATTATTTTCTCTGCAAGCGTACGAATGAGCCACTGTTTCCTAACACTAGAACAGAGTGAAGTAAATGGGGGTTTTCCTGGTTTTTGCACCTGTTGACTGTTTCCCTGCTTTTAAAACTTTTTAATGTCTTGTCATTACGAACATCACAGACATTCCGAGACATCAGACTGTACTTTAACTAATAATTTGTAAATGGGCGGGTCATGTTTCGAGATTAAAGCATGAGGTAAAGCCACACACCTGCAAGAATTGAATCCAAGTGCAGGATGTTCATTCAAGGTAGAGCAATACTGAGGCTACAAAGCCACAAAAGTAGGACAATTGCAAATAAATCCAAATAAGTCCAAGATAACTGAAATAAAGAAAAAAAAAAACTCAAAAACATTCACAGCCCGCAATGGAGAAAGTGGATAGAACAGGGATAGCGCAGAACTGAGAACTGGTTGTCACAATATGACAGGCTGCTTCTGCCATCTGCGACAAAAAAAAGAAAGCCCCACAAACAGGATATTACAGTGGTGGGGTGCTCCACAAACAGGACATCATGCCACCACTGGGGCAATTCGCTCTCCCTGGGCATTTCCACCATGAGACCTGAAAGGCTGCAACAATGACTGAGTTTTCAGAAAGAAAGAAATGTGCTGGAATTGCACATCAACGGAAAACTCCCACCTGGAGCAAATTAATGCTCACAAAGTGCCTCCGTGCCCCTCTGCCAGACAAAATGGCAACACAGAAGGACTCTTCTAAGCCACTTTACATAATTTGTAAACTAAAACTGCATTGATAAATAAGCTTATCATTACCATCTTTATTTTACTTAACAGTATAACACAATATATTCATTGTTGTATTGTCAGTGTAATGAAGTACAACTTGTTACATTACCAAATTAATAATGTTGCTGTATCTATATTTTTTGACCCAGCATATGTTTGTTCTTTTGACTTTCATGCATTAGCCTTGAAGAAACAGTGCAAAATTAAATAATTAAGCTTCAGGCACAACAGATTTTGGATGATTACATTGTGGGTAAGTAAAATAGTAAAAAAAAAATACTAGCAACTTGTACAATAACAGACTATTGCACATGTGATTGGTGCATGTGTGCAGTGTGCTTTCCAGGTTTTACTGACTGCTTTAGGTATATCACTCAGCACACATGAAGTAATCTACCTATACTTAAAGATCACAGGAACTGATCTGTGATTTATACAAAACCACCGTGGCTTTCCTATCACACTGTAACTACCATGCATTGTAAATAACCAAACCACAGGCCTTTGTGTATTTACTTAACCAGCTTTACAGGCTTGTCAGCTTCAGTCACCTCACGATGTCACTGGAGAAGTAATAACACTGTCACTACCCTGCAAAAATGACCACAACAGTTTATATTACATTTCAGGCTGTATTAGCTTCTAAGTAATATCAGGGATGCTGATGTTACACTGAACAGCATTTAGCGACACAGATTAAAATAATGATTGTGCTGAAATTGAAGATTATTTTAAAGCAACTGATTATTTTAGCAAATATTTGTATTAATGTTATCACCAGTATATAGGTTTTTATATTTTCAGTCATCTTTTTTTTAAATCAATTTCAAGCAATTTATTTGCAGCTTTTAATTTGGTAGGAGAAAGGCTACAGTGCTTCTTCTGACACACCAAGGTCAAAGCCCCCACATTTTCTGAACTGCCGATCAGGTAAAATCAACTGTCTGCTAAACATGGCTGAACGCTAAGTGGGTAGTAACTGCTCTACTTACAAAAGCTATTAGATGCCCTCAACGGGCTTCTTTTCATTCTTGATATAAGGCCCGATTACAACTGATATCTTTTTAAAATGTCATTGGCAATGGCAATTAATTATATATTTATGAAAGTTTCAGGATTTCACATTAAAACACATTATGTGTTCTTTTCAGCTTTAACAACAGCCACTCTTTTACAAAGGCTTCTCCAAATATATTGAAGTATGTCTGCTGGAATTTGTGCCCATTCCGTTAAAAAGCATTTGTATGGCTGGCACTGATGTTGATAAAAGCCTAAATTGATGTCTCAGGTAATTCCAAAGTTTTTTGGTAGGACTGAGGTCTGGCTGAGCAGCCACGTGAACAACGATTGGCCTGTTGTTCAGATAGGGGTGGGATATTAAAAAGCCGGATAGGGTCTCTCTCATAACTAATGCAGTTACGACCTCTGCTGGCTGATTGATGGCGCCTGCACAGAGATGGGAAAAGAGTGCTGTCAGGGTGTGTGTCTCTCCATACACAGTGCTGATCTGCATTGCACTCGTCAAAGTGTAGGTGACAAGATGCATACGGCTGCTGCCCACGTGACGGAGGGGGTGTGGGTTAGCTTTGTTTTCCTCAATCAGAGTGGGGATCAGCATTGGTGGAGAGGAAGCATGATGCAATCGGGCAATTGGACACGCTAAAAGGGAGAAAAAGTGGAGAAAATGCATAAACAAAATATATATATATATATATATATATATATGAAATATGTTCAGTGTAAGCAGTTCCTGGGGAACATTTAAATAAATAAAAAGAAACAATTCTTCACATTCAGACTCTTACTAGCACAGTTTAGACACTATTTTAATATCTAAATAAGTTTAGCCAGTATAGACAGAGTATACTGTTCAAATAAGAACAGATTTATTTAATTACTCAGTTATCTATCAAGCTATAATCCAAACATTAACTGCAAAAAGTACCTTCCTATAATTTTGTGTGGCTTTTAAATTCATTACGTTCCTCTATCCTGTTTGTTATAGTGATTGATGGGATTAGCACATCAAATCAGTTTATATATACAGTATATGTACTGTATATATATATATGTAAAATATAGCAGAAACTAATTATTTGAATTAAAGTTAGTCATTAGCATCTGACTTTCAATAATGTTTACCTAAGTAGAATGACTTTAGGAGCATATTCTATTTACAAATCAGACATTACTGGTGTACATTAATACATGTTTTTACATAGTCTAGATAGACCAACAATCTAATCTGCTCTGTGACTTGATTTTAATTGTTTGTGTGTTTAATTGATTTATTTTTATTATTTCAAACAGGGATTTATTAGTTTTTCTTGCATATTTTATTCATAGTGGTTTGTTTGCTTGCTTGATAAAAATGAATGCCGTTGCTGCAGTGCTTCTTACAAAATGCTCATTGTGGATCGAATGTTACACTACGCTCCACACTCCACACATTGCTTTCAGTGTGCACTTTAGGTTACACCTGCATCACTTAGTATCTCATTTCTCAGGCCTTTGCTCAGATGATGACCTTGAAACGGCACGTTCCTGCACTGACAGCTGACTAAGCTTTGAGGAAGCACTTAGCATGACCTGCTCTTGACATCAGGGCATGACAATTAACTGGTTATTACCATCTGACACTGAATACTTGAAATACTGACTTTTACTTTACTCATCCTTTTACACTGCCACAGACAGAGCTTTATCTGGGAATGTTGCAGCTGGACAGACACATGTAGTGTGCTTTACGTCAGTCCTTTCTGGTCTGCTTTGGTTTCTTTGTGTCCACTTGTTGCTAAGCTGCGGTCACTTGTTGTCAGTTTCCAAGCAAAACTGTATTCTTTTTATGTCGTTTTACCCAAAATGTTTCTGCATCACAGATGTGCTAGTGTTAATAAATATCACAAAAGTGAAATATACACATTAATCTGCAACCGATACCACAACTACATTGCTTTTTTAAAATGTAGTCCTGTGTATTGCATTATAGCAGATCCAGCTGAGAATGTATCAGTTAGCAATGGCAACTTGCCACCCATCTAATATACACTGACTAGGCATAACATTATGACCGCCGACAGGTGAAGTGAATAACACTGATTATCTCTTCATTACGGCACCTGCAATGGCTAGATGACTGGGTCAAAGCATCTCCAAAACTGCAGCTCTTGTGGAGTGTTCCCGGTCTGCAGTGGTCAGTATCTATCAAAAGTGGTCCAAGAAAGGATCAGTGGTAAACCGGCAACAGGGTAATGGGCGGCCAAGGCTCATTGATGCACGTGGGGAGCGAAGGCTGGTCCATGTGGTCTGATCCAACAGACGAGCTACTGTAGCTCAGATTCCTGAAGCAGTTAATGCTGGTTCTGATAGAAAGGTGTCAGAATACACAGTGCATCACAGTTGCAGGGCTGTTTTGGCAGCAAAAGGGGGACAAACACAATATTAGGAACATGGTCATAATGTTATGCCTAATTGGTGTATGAGAAAGGAGCCATCATGATTTGTAGTCAGTAGTCAATGTCAAGTTTTCAGAGTTAAAATTTTAAACCTCCAGCTTACAAATTTAAATCTAAGAGCAACAGATTCCAACCTATAAAGGGTAGTGCTTTATCTTCCAAACTGGCCGACAGAAGTTCTAATTACAGCAGTGTACCATTACGATTTAATTGACCTTTACCCAATACAATTATTATTCATTAAATTATAGAAATGATTCATAATAGTATTGATTTTGATGGTTTTGTGTCAGCTAAATTGGATGCTACGAAAGTTAATGGGTGTGCTTTTTATTATTTATGGAGTCACGATAGACTGAAGACAACCTCCCAATGTATAAACGCTTGTAAATGTTATCTGTAGCATCTGTTTTTGATAAATTGCATTTACAAAGCCAGAAAGAATTTTGAAATTTCAAGTTAGCCAGAGCTTTGTTCTGAATGGTGGACCACCATTGAAAGTGGCAGTTTCCTGGTAGGATCGAGGCTTAAACTCACCTGTTAGAAGATTAAATCAGATGATGGTTGGAAGAATGAGGTTTCTTTTATCCCTGATGATTATAGCTTCACTGGCTAAAAAGCAGTACATTTTGCAAGTGCATTCAGTTCTACTATGGCATTATTACTACTTAAAAGTGGCGGCATGGTTTACAACCAGTTAAGCAGTTGAATTAGATGTTTTTTAATGGTTACTCTTGCATATTTAGCTGGCTTGCCAACAGTCTACTCAGACAAGCTGGCAAATGTTACAGGTATGTTTTACTGCCAACCAGGGCACAACTTCCAATGAGTCACAAACACAGCCTCAGTTGTTAAACATAACACATTTAAAAAAATATATATATAGTATGCATTCCAAAAAGGTAATTTTAACAGTGGATGAGAATGTGCCTAGGGGCTCTAATGGACAAAATGCTGATCCTTAAATGGATGGTCTGTGAATTATTGAGGGTTTAGAGTTTAAAAAGTTTACCCAAAAAAAATGGAGTCATTCCATTCAGCGTTCCTGCCAAAGCCAGACTCCAACACACATGCATTCAAATATGATTAAGTGTAAAATGATGATTGTAGCAAATCTCGTATTTCTGATTAAATTGCTGCTTTGGTTACATTTTGATAAACTTTGTTAGTTTTTTTTTTTCTAGTTTACAGATCCTGGGCCAGTCACAGAGTCTGTTTTCCCCCTAAACATATAGTTTATTGTCAGCTTACTAGAGTGTGCAGAGAAGTTAATACTACCTTTACCAAGATCCTCTTCCACCTTAATCACGACTGAAGAGAGGTGACCTGTCAACGTCTGGTGTGACTGTAGCTAGAACCACTTTTTGGCATTGTGTGTGTGTGTATTGTATAATCTCAAATGTTTGATGTTTATTTGAGAACTTCCAGACACCTTACTGTTTGTCTTTCATGTAATTGCTGCAGACACATTGAAGGGCAACTCTACTCCCAATTTACAATTAATGAGAAAAGCATTAGTATAATCAATCATGATTTTGTTTCCCTTTAGGCACAACCAGAACACTTTTTCCCATAGCTGCATTGAGCAGCATGTTTCTCATCACTGAGTCTTTAAAGGGTTTCAGTTCAGCAGTGAGTGTTTGGGTCTCTGCTAGCTGTAATCCACTAATGAATGTTGAAAAGAATAGAAAGGGAATGCAAATTGAGAGAACTGATATACACATCACTGAGTTTTATATCTTAATTATATCCAAACATCTAATTATATTCAAACATCTAATTTTATCATTTATCAAATTTGACCAACATCCTGTAAATGAGTAACTAAAGCACTAAAGATTTGTTCTGCAGGGGCAAAACATCAATTTTCTTTAAAAAATTCCTTCTCTTGCTTATCTGTATGTTAAGGGCTATTAGGCTCACTGGTGTATTTCCTATATATTAAATCAGCTGGTGGTATTTTCAAATTTTTCGTCATGTTGCAAGAAATTATTTAACCAGTTTATATTCTTCACTGATTCTCAGTAATCATATTAAGAATGTACTGTATGTTATTGTATTGACGGATAATTCTGTATGCGTACATGAAGTTGTTACAACGTTGTTAAAATAAAGAACTTGACTCAATTACAGGCAACATAGCTTAATTCAAAGCCAAGGTATTGAAACTTCTCTGGTGTAAGTACAGTATTGCAAGGACATTTGCCAATGATCATTTTGTAATATTAGATTGTTGTTAGTCTTAAAGTGGCAAGTTAAAATTCAATTTTTTGGCATTAATATGACAAATATTCTTGTGGAGCTTCACATGCTCTCCTGGCACTTAGGTTTCCCTTTAAGTCCGAAAAGCATTTGTCACTTCAAAACTGCCTGAGAATATGAAAGAGTACAAGTTTGAGTACAAGAGAGCATATTCCCACCCTAAATTTGTGATCTAATCATGTTTTAGCAGTTGTTTTATTTTTAAAGTTTAAAGTTTAAATTTTTTGGTACAGAATTGATAGTGTACATTGTTCTCTGCTTTACACAAAGAACAATTTTACCATAGGCAGTTTAGGGCAGACAAGGGAAGGTGAATTATTTACTGTACTCACTGTGTGGAATCAACCCTTAAGTTACACAAGCTAACTAAGCTAAGTTTAGCACCTGAAGATAATAGCAATTCATTCTCAAAGTAGCTGTGACTTGTGTACATATTTATTCATTTTTTTAAAATGCAGTAATAGCAGTAAAATTATTATAAACCCCATATTTGGGAAAGGTGTGGAATTTTGTGAAATGCAATAAAAACAAGAAAAGATGTCCAGTGTTTTTACTGACCAATTAATATTAAATATAAGCAAATTTAGAATTTGATGCCTGCTGCACACTCGAAAAATACTGGGACAAAGGGATGGTTAACACTGTTACACCAGCTTGTCTTTTAATTACACGTTTTAATCATTTTAATGATCCTAATTGTTGTAGTTTTTTAAGTGGATTTTTGCTTGATACAGACTTCAGCTGCTCAACAGTCTGTGGGCACAGTCTAATTCATCTCATCTCTTCATGATGCTGCATACATGTTTGACAGGAGACAGATCAAGCACACACACACACACACACACACACTGTGAATATGAAGCCATGCTGTTGTAGCACGTGTTGAAGGAGGCCTTGCATTGTCTTGCTGAAGTAATCATGGACTTCCCGGGGAAAAAAAAGTCACCTTGATAGGAGCAGGAGTCTCTCTAAAACCTCACGAGGTTTGACACAAAGTGGTGCAAAGTCTGAGCTTTTGTTGGAGCCTCCTTTTATATCATATCATACATCCTCAACTGTTACTAGTTTACCTGCTTATAGTGCAATGTTTCAAAACAATGTAAATTAAATATTTAATGAACTTTTCTCTGAAGTGAATTAACAAATCACAGATTTTCATTTTTATTTCGTTTTACAAATTGTCCTAAATTTTCTAGAAATGGTGTTTGTACCTAAATACCTAAAATCATTGCTAAATACAGTAATGAAAAACGTACTCTTGCCTGCATACCCCTGTGTACTGTGTAAAGTAAATAACAAGCAGGGTGAAGGTAAAAGAGACACACCCTCTTCTCAACACCAAATGTACAGACTGCAAATATTCTTAATGACTATCGAGCCACTTCTTTTATATGATGGTGACGGTCCTCTCAGCCTAGGATACCAATAGAATCATAAATCCATCTATCCTCCAGGCCACCCAAAGAGGATGGAGGTCCCAGCTGAGTCTGGTTCCTCTCAAGGTTTCTTCCTGTAATTTAAGGGAGTTTTTCCTTGCCACTGTCGCCCTTGTCTGCTTAACAGAGGTTTTTGGTCTGTTGGTCCTGGATTCTGTAAAGTTGCTTTGAGACAATGTCTGTTGTAAAAAGCGCTATATAAATAAATTTGACTTGACTTGAAATACTGCATAGATTTGACTTTATAAGTTGTGTGTTGTTCAGAATGCAGTTTAGTCAGAGTTATGTAAACAAGTAATGCAGACAATACATTGATAGACACAGCCAACAAAAGGTGCTGTTTGATACTAACTAGCAACTACATCCATTATTTTCTTTACCTGACTAATGAACACAGGTGAAAAATAGAGAAAAAAACCAAACACATGTTGTGTTTATGTGTTATTCTGTTGCACAGAAGCAAGAAAACTATCAAACTACATTTATGGCTAAAGAAACCGTTGATAAAGAAACAGCTATTTTATACAGTTATTGTAAGTTACAGCAAATAACATTACAGCCAAGATTTGGTCTCAGGCATAAGTGGATGAGAATTGTTATTTGTGATAACACACTGCTTCTAAACTGCTTCTACTTCTAAAATGCTGCATAATGCATTTTTAATAATAATTAAATAATGAAAAATATGAGAAAATAACTAAAATGTCATGTTTGTGATGTATTAAACTTGGCATGATGTTGGTATTGCACAACTATAGAATCCAGATTTTTTCCCTTAATCTCCAGTTATATCATGTGTAGAATTGCATGTTTCCTCTCAACCCTATTCCAGTGTGTGGATTAACTACACTTAAATGCCACTAGGTTTGAATAAGTGATGCCCTGTGATGGACTGGCATCTCATTCATGGTGTTTTCCATCCTCAGTTTTGCCACACAAAATAAATGAGCTACATCACAAAGTGTGTATTTTATGTGTAAGCATGTGTAAAACAACTCTCTCTTCTCTCTCTTTCTCTGTAGGTGCTCCCACAATTAAACCTATGAAGAGCCCAGTAAGCGTGGAAGAGGGAGAAAAGCTAATAATGAAGTGTGAGGCATCAGGTTCCACACCATTAAAATATATGTGGTACAAAGATGGCAACGTTCTGAAAAAGAGCAAAGAAGTCAGGATCAGAGCAAGCAAGTAAGTTTTATTAACGTTAATGTGTGCCTATGTCTGATGGTCTCTAAAGGTTACTTACTTAGGAGTTACAGAGCACAAAGCTGCTGAGCTTCTGTTAAGTACATTTTTAATAATAAATAGTTTTTATGCTAAAATCTCAAAAGAACATTTCTTCAATGTAATTGTTATTAAATATACCAAAATTAATAAGTATTCATTATATGCAAAATGTAAATGCTTCTCATTCTGCCATCCCTACAGAAAGCTGAATAGCAAACTGCAAATAAACTGTTAGCTCATGTTTATCTGAGGTAAATCTGAGTGGGACTGTTGATTAGCATATTCTTGATGTATATACCAGTGTCTAATCTTGTTAAAGTACATTTTACATTTACAGCATTTTGCAGACACTTCCCAGGTGTGACAGTAGTGCTTGAAATAAACATTAAGCATTTTGGCTGTGTCCCAAGTGCACATTATTGTACTCAGTAGTTTGTAAAATTGGTTTACTACCAATCATATAATGACTATGCTGGCACATTTTACAGTAGGTTTGGGACAGGACTTTTTCTTCATTACAACCATTAACTAGATGCTAATACACTAGATCACACTAATATATGTCATATAAATGGAATTGGGAGAAATACACGTTTAAACACTGCTAAAAGTATATTTAGCAGTGTTTAAACATGTATATACAGTATATTATTTCTGTACATGGGTTCTTAAGACATATGGAACTTCTGGTTATTTTACGACACGTTATTTATTTATTTAACTTCCTAAAAATAATTAAGGCAGATTGATCATATTAAAGGAATAAGCCTACCTAAGCCTACAGAAACTGCACCTGTCTTTTCTGGGTACAGTAAGTAAAACTGCTGACAGGTAATTGGGCAGCCAAGACTCACTGATGCCAGAGGACATGAAGACTATGGCGTCTGTTACAGACCAGTCAAAGGACTACTGTGGCTCGAAAGTGTGTATGCAACAGCTTATGTTCTTTTTAAGGAGTTGCACAGAAAAAGGAGTCGTTTTTTTTTATACAGTGACAATAAAGGCATTTGTTTATTGAGTCATTTATTCAAATTGCAGATCACTTTAGTACTTGGATAAATGCATTACAAAACACTGCATCAGACCCTTTTGCGTATGGGGATGACAGGAATATTTATATCTGATCCAGGAGTTGAAATCAACTTGACAGCACTTAATAAATAATAATGAAGTACAAAACCCTACTTCTGTTACCATATGCTATTGATAAACACAGCTGCTCAAGTTTCTAACTGAAATCACAGCCAGCGACAGCTCGCCTTCCTATAAAGTTTTCTACATCATAGAACATTATTTGTCATGTTTGCCACTAAAATCACTGCTGTCTGGACTGGACCCACAGAAAATGACTTATACCATAAAGCTGCACATTATGATCCTTCGGAGCCTGCTTTAGAGAGCTCTGTTTTGGTTCCTTATTGTACTGTTGCTAGGTTTGGACTGACGTCCCATGTTGTTGGGCTCAGGCGATTAGGAGAAGTTCACCTCATGTTTTCCATGTGTCACAATAAACTCCCATGACTCCTTTGTCTCTTTGATGCAGGAGAAACTCCAAGATCCAGATTGCCAAAGCAAGACTAGAGGACTCTGGGAATTATATGTGTGTGGTGGAGAATGAGATTGGAAGTAGGAACACCACAAGCAGCGTTCATGTCCAAAGCAGTGAGTAACAAGCTAAGCTATTGCTTTATTATACTAATTAAACAATGTGGTCCTCTATCAGTGTCAGGGCTGCTTGGTTCCTAAAGCTAATTTGTTTTACTGCAGTCATAGAAACATTGATTATGTGTCTGATAGTATCTGTATTTATGTTTTGGAAGCTTCCTTAAGCAAAATACAGTTTCAGCTTCCTGAGCTATGTTTAGCAATAATTTGTTTAAAGAATTTTCTCTGGTCCCTGTCTGCTGGACAGTAACCAGACTTGGGTCTCCTACAATTTTGTTTACGCCTTAAGGATCTAGTGTTTCTCATTAAATGTCAGCAAAGGGCCAATGCAATCAAAATGACACTCGGTTAAGGGCTAATGGTTTACCTTACATGCTGGATAAATAGAGGCTGTTTCACTGTCTAGGCTACATGCTATTTGTGTGTGTGTGTGTGTGTGTGTGTGTGTGTGTGTGTGTGTTTTAATTGTAACAACTATGAAACCTGAGCATGCTACTGTTGTTAGGTTTTGTATAGGCCATGTAGCTATCTGGTGTCTAGGCTACAACTGAAATTGTTCTAACTAGTAGATAGTAAGTTGCACAGTGGCACAGTAAAAAGTGATGGTTTCACACAGCTTCAGAGACCATGTGATCTATTGTTACTCTCTGTATCCTACAATTTCCACCATCCCAAACTTACCAGTAGGTTAATACACTAAAGTGGGAGTAGATGTGAATGAGTGATTATGTGCTTTATGATAAACCGGTGCCCTGTCCAGGGCATAATCACATTGCTGGTCTCAGAATTCCATATATCTTATATACACTGCTTCATTTAACTTCCAAACAGGAACTTTCACACACTTTTAACTAAGAAAATCTGTTGCAAACAAACAGCTTGGTAATCTTTTTACCTTAATTGTCAACCTCATAATTTATCTCTGGAATTTACTATTCTGACACCTTCAAATTTCTTATATTAACATATAAGTGCAGCTTGAAATGCTTAGCTCCAGTCCTGAATTTTTCTTGAGTTTTTGTGGTTTCGCCTGTGAGAAGCGGGTTTCCACAATGTTTTCAAACACTTAAACATTCTATGGATCAGGAAGTCTCACCATAGAGTCGCTCTTCTATGCTAACTTAGCCGGATGCTGAAACGTCGCCTCTGGCAACCGAGTACAAATGAGTAATTTTTGAGACAATGTGCCAACCTAGCTTTCAGTCAAGAGTTTGCACCTGTGCTGTCAGTATTCATGAGTCTCTTAGTCTCTTTATGTTTTTGCCGACTTGTCATACAAAGCAAAATAGTTTGCCTTATTTGAGTATTTTTAAGGTTTTTGCTTGGATAAATTTATTGGATTAGCTTGGATGACAATGTGATCCATTGAGTTTGGTCAAGCAGATGATTGAACCAAACTAAACCCCTATTTGAAATTTAGCCTGGTCCAAAAGCTTTGTATTGTAGTCAGTTACTGGTTGTGTGTTGTCTGACTCTGAGCACTCGAATCACTTTTCGCCGGATGATTTAGAGTCTGTCTCTACCTTTTCTAAAGCCTAATTTATTCACCTGATGGCTTGATCCCAACCCAATCTCCTTTATCAATAATCCTTTATTGTGTCCTGCCCTATCATTGTCAGCTAAATAATAAACCCCTTATATGTGGTCGAGGCTTTTAAAACAGGTCACAGTACTTCTTAATAAACCAGGTCCTTTTCAATTCACTGTAAATCCATTTCTAATGCCTCTGTTCTATTAAAACTAAAAGACAGAATAGTAGACACTGAACTACAAACTGAACTTGACCCTGCTTGTCTTTTCAGTATGGGTTCCCCCCAAAAAAACAAAAAAAAACAAAAAAAAAACTGAGACTGCTCTCTTGTAAGTCTCACTGTTGACCCTTTTTGTTGATTCTTGTGTCTTGGTCAAATCTTAATCTTCTGTCAGACCTTATTCTTAAGCTGCGTCCGAAATCGCATACTTCCAGTATGTGAGAGTGGTTAGTATGTCCAAATATGTAGTATGTAATATGTAAGTATGCAAAAAGTACCCGGATGACCTACTGCCTGGGCAGCCATTTTTGAGTATGCAAACGATGCAAACTTACGGTCCGATGATCCATCCCATAATTCAACTGGAGCTGCAAAGGCGTTCGTAGCGAAGAACAGTAAACATGTTATGATTTAGTACAACCCTGAATAACGTTATGAGTAGCTTTGTGGAGAATGACAGAATAAATTTTGTCTACTTTTAAAATTGTGGCAATGAGACGTCATGCATCATGTGATGTTGGTAAGATGGCGGACGTAGTATGTACTAGGTTGCGTGCATACTGCACACTTGCGTACTGAAAGAGCATACTGCTTTACCAGCCGAACAGTGCCAACTGCCACGAATCTAGTACATACTGTTTCAGACGCAGCCTTAGTCTTTGATCAGTATACGTTTCATCACAGAGCTGCCTCTCTTATCCTTGATTTGAAGTTATGCATGAATTCCATTGTAAATAAAAATCCTAATAAAACTAATTTTACATGTTGCTCTTAAACCCACTGTTTAAAAGACTTTCGACTGACTACATTTTGGATTGATGTTACAGTGTCTCTGTTACACCAGCTTTTAATGTTTGATGTAATAAATTACACTGCACTTTTATTTGACTTCTACTGACTAAATTTACCTTTCTTTTGTCCTATAAAATTGCCTCACTTTTACATTCACCTATGCTGAGAAAGACCTTGGTCAGAATTCCTACCCTCACTGAAAGTAGAATTGGACCCTTACACACACAAAGTGCTTAGTGTGGCTTATATTAATCACAGTATAACTGGCTGCTTGTGTTTACATTATTTAAGTACAAACTACTTTTTAATTGCTCCTTCCCTGACTGATGTAGCCTTCTGTCCTGCTTTGTTTCAAGCCTAAAACAAAACTGTTCCTTTTCTCCCAACACTATCAGCTCTCTTTCTCAAATGTTTTACTTTCTAAACTGTAAGGCGATTTTGATTGTGTGAAAACTGCTACATAGATAGCAGTGCTCTGTTGCTTTTGCTCACTCCCTCCGTACAGGAGCTGTTTCAGCAAGACCGAGCTTATTCCTCTTTGAAAAACAGCTTAGCTGCCACAGTGATTTGGATGAAGTGTTCTATTCGGCACACCAACTGACGATTTATTTCCTCAAGGGTGTATTAAGGTTGTATTAAGGTTGTGTTATTAAGCTCTGCCAAGTTGTGAGGCCTTTGCTTCCTTTGTATATGCCACACACAACAGTTCGTATGCTGCATCAGGGAATTAGTATGTCTGGAAAAGTCTGAATATTCTTTTAATTATAATACGCCTATTCATTAGTGCTTTTATTTTTTATTGCAGACCTTTTATCTAAAGCAGTTTGTTTCTTACCCTCTTTTTTTTAAGTTATCTTAATTTTTCCTATTGCACTTGCCACACATGCACTACACCCATATTGGTGGACAGTCGCAGCTTAGAACAGCCTCTTTCAACATGCATAAAGCCTCTGTCCAGAGGTGGATTCCTACAGAAAGCTTTAACACATATAGAGGATCACAATATGTCCTTTTTTTATTTTTCCTCCACTATCCCATCAACCAGGCTATTGGAGTTGTTGTTGTTGTGCTTTAAACATAGCCAACTGAATCTGTTAAGTGTTCGATCAGGCAGGGGTCGCTTGTTAATTATCATGCTACTTCAGTAGTTATCGTAGTTTGCTCATTTGTTAACGTTTTGATAGTAGGAATGTTACTCCAGCTGGTGTGGTATTTTATTTGTTATTTTTAATTGTGATTTTTAATTGAGTTTTGGCAACCATATTGGGCAAATGTTTCTCACTTGGTATTGGCAACTGACTGAGCTTGTGTTTTTCATATGTAACCACATTAAACAAAGCACAGGCCAAATACTTTTTGGAAGACAATGCGCCATTTAGAAATTGTTCATTTTTTACTAAATTACAGCATATCAGAGCAATAGATTATCAGTGCTGCCCAGGTACATTCCAAGTTCTCAAACAGGTGTACTGCCACTGCAGCCTTTGCTACGTTTCCCTTTTGTGGTGGGAAAATCTTGTTTAATATGTTTCTTAAAGAGTAACAGACTGACCAGCTTAGAAATAACACCACCCATTGGGCCTGTGTTCCTACTAGAGGTTTTTGTAACCATGCTATTTTTGTTACAGCTTCATAACTTCAAGTTCTACTTTCATTTGTCTGACAGTAAAGCAATGCTTGTAACAGTAAGGGAAGCATGGGTCATGTAGGGATTTTACAGCTAGTATTTGGCAAGCCTAACAAGAAGATAGCAAGCACTTCTCTGATTAAATAGCTCAGCCGTGTCTTAATTACAAAATAATTCATTTATGCTTTTTCTTTTTTCTTTGTTAAATGGTACAATCTTTGCTTTCTGCAACTTTTTCATTATTATGGCAAACCAACGTATAATACCTTACTGTAGGGATAAGGCATTCACACTTGTACCATTCTCTTAGTTATGACGCATGTACACTAGGCCTCAGGATCTGTCTGAATGCATCTGCATTCATTATAATCCTCCACTGATTTGTTTCATTTGTTACTGCAAGTCATATAGTAGACAGCTGGATAGTTGGCCTTGCTGAGATCTGTAATGTTGGAGAGGGTTGAAGGGCATGGTTTAACCACAACAAAGGCAGCAAATCCAAATAAACCTGATGGTGTGTGTCTGTATATTTATACAAGTATATATTATGTTGTTACTCATATATGTTACTCAGTGTGTCCACATATTTATGTAGGTCTTCTAACACATCTGTAATTGGATAGTTGGCAGCTTATCCACGCTAGGGTTATCCCAGGTATCTCATACCCAAGAGAGTAAGCAGTAATTTCTCAGATCCTGCCGCAGGAAGGCACTCTTTGTGTGTGCATTTGCGTGAGAACAGCTGTGCATCTGTGTGTGTATTTGTACTTAAGTTATTAAAGCCCAGAGTTCTACCATGGTTACAGTGGGTAGTAGAGGAAGATACAAGGCTGAGCCTCCAGGCCCCAGGGAGAAAAGCCACACCCACATCACCTCTTACATATACTGAACCTCCAGCAGATACTCAAATGCTCCCCAGCCTTGGGTGACAATAGATTAATACAAAATTCCAGGAAATAGCTTATACTGACAGTGTTTCATAAAGCTGATAAAATGTTTTTACACTAGGACATGATGGGGGTTCTGGAGATGAAGAACAATTTCATTCACATCACTGTGCTGTTCTGCCACAGCGGGGCGAGAGCGGCCTTAATTTATTCCGCACGCTGACTCAGTTGATTTCCATCCTAAGGTCATCAGTGAAATGGCTACTGCTGTGAAAGGCTGCAGTGCTGAGAGGCTACTGCTGCAGCGTGGAGCCGCAGTGCTATCTGTGTATGTGTACCTGCCTGAGAGAGAGAGGGACAAATAAAAGGCAAGAAAGGGAAAGATAAACTGAAGGAAATCCAGCTGATTTGATTATATAATTGCCTTTTACACATTTTGTAATAATTTATAATAGATTGCTGGTGTGTGTCCAAGGAGTTTCAATCTGATTAGCTATTTTAGAAAGCAACTAACCAGACAGGGGTACTGGTTAAAACGTAATTACTTAGAAGGCTAAACTACCCACATTGGGATCATAGTAAAGCGAGTCCCAGCCTTTAGTAAACAGAATCAATCACTGGAAATTTGTAACACACCAGTCTATTATATTCTTACACTGTAAATAAGAGTTAAATGCTAGAATTGCTGAACTCCTGAGTAGCTAGTTAGCATTTAAACTAAAACCTAGCCAGCAATCCTTACTGATTTACACTGGCTACTTTGTGCATTTTGCAAACTGTAGGAAGCTATTTGGGATTCAGCCAAACTGGGAAAACTACTGTAAACTTTTACATACATAATAGCTGAAAAAACTTCAAAAGCCTGGCACTGTATGACTGGACATCCTCTTGGACCCTCGAGCATCTAATTTGCAGGGTGCTTTATCATCTAGGTAATGATAAAGTAGTCTCAGTTTAACTAGCTCCAGCTTAAAAAGCGTCTGATAGTTATTGCCTCAGGCATCTGGATCTTGCAGTGACAATGGAATTGGTCAGCCATGCCAAACAAAGTTCTGTGATTGGTTGTTTGCTGTGATGGTCAAATTGCTGGCAAATAGATAGTTCTGTGCCACATACTGTCTTGCAAAAAATGTAAAACTAACGTTTAGGTACTGCACTGAGACCCTCTTAATGTCACAGCATCTTATGTAATGCCTTAGTTTAATAGTGCTTTATTTTATTAAATGATGGTAGCTCTGAATTAACTACCAAGCTGGACAGCAATTTATCTTTACTTCAATTACAAGCCTCCTATCTATGTTTATTAACTTTTTTGTGTGAAACTAATAGCTACAGGCAGGGCAAAAGGATAATATGGTGATATATTATAATCTGGAATATAAATAGAAATCTCTTGTGTAAGCACTGTGAAGTGATTCTTGGGTGATTTTGACCACAGGAAAAGTATTTATGACATGGCGACGCAGACCTGTTTGACCATGGCAGATCACATTCCCATGTTCACTCGACTGGCTTAAAGTATGCATATAGCCAACTGTTTAGTTTAATTTTTGTCAGTGTCTGCACTGTTTAAACAGACCGTATCTAAACCCTGTATTACAGTGGTTCTTAAAGTGGGGTCCGTGACATGGTGTTTGGTTTGCAATAAGCCAATAGGAACATGATATGTGATACTGTGTGGTCCACACATCACTTTCTAATGCCTGAAAGTGAAGTCATGTGTCATTTTAAAAAATCCAGAATAGCAAACAGAGAACTAAAACTGCCAAATTGTAAGAATGTGGATTCTTTTTGTCATAAATGCTTTTGATATATAATGGACCACTGTAGTAAGCATGCAATGAGTTGCCCCTCTGTTTCTTACTAATGCTTTAAATGTAGAAAAATGAGTGGTCACTACAAATTTTTTGACATAACCCACTGATGTTTTAGTTAATATAGATATGCTCATATGACCATCCACTTCAATTAAAAGGATTTAATATTAACATACACTGTCATTGATGATGTATAATAAAATTGTGATAATAGCTTCCTCTTGTGGATAAACTTCCACCTGCTAAACATCCTGATCTAGAAGGAAACATAAACCATAGACATAATTATGCACATTCGGCTAATGTCCTTAACATTTCAATATTTGTTTTCATTAAATTGATCTGTAAGTTTTTTTGAAGAGCACACGAAGGGGTCTTCATTCATTCTATGCTTTATAAAATATATAGATAAAATATAAAGAGAAACAGATTACAGTTGATGAAGGACCATAGAGCTGCTGTTTAAGAAGCAGGTTATGCTGCCAGTTTAACAATGTGCATTGTGGAAGTGTCAAAAAAGTGGATTGTTTCTGCTGTCAGTGGAGAGTATATGGTTATGATGCACTATATTTATTAAAAGGGTTAAAAGTACTAAAACAAAATTCTAACTTTATTGATTACTACATGAGTGTAACTGCACAATATAAGTATGTTAAGCTCCTTTTTTTTTTTTAAAACAATCAACTCAAAAAGGCTTTTGTTCTCTTATAAGTACTGTTTTCTGATTTGGAAGTAGATGTTTTCTAACAATGTAGGCATGTACAGAATTTGGTAAAGAATTTGTTCAGTTGTTGTTTTATATATATATACTGTATATATATATACTTGGTAGTTTTGAAAGTAGAATAAAACTTTTTCTGCAAGACTGTTTAAGTAGCTACAGAAAGTTAGACTGCAATAACAACGCCTAATTATTACCCCTTATTTATGCTCTAAATGTATATTTTTTATGTTGCATTGATTAAAGCTGCACTGCTGCTTGAATAATAAATTACAGTTAAATTAAATTTTAAGGTGATGCAAATACAACCAGTTCTAGGAAATGTAGTTAAGCTTGTGTAGTTAATGCAGTTATGTCTTGTTCAGCCTCTCTCTAACATTCTAAAGCTGTCTCTCCAACTTTTAATCATCCATCCATCCATTTATCCAACAAAATTTTGCAAACTCTTTAGTGTGGGAGCATGGGGTTTATGACACTGTATATGCTAATCACTGACTAGTGTTAGTCTGTGCCACCTTTTTTGCCTGGCCAGTACAGCAATTTCTGGTTTAGACAGTATGTTTTCTGAACTGCACAGTCACCCATTCATTTTGGATGGAAGCATAAAACAGACTGTTTCTTATCTTAGGGATCACTACTTGTTTACCATTTAAATGAGTCAGATTAAAAGTAAAACAGATGTTTACCAAAATGTTTTCTCACAAAATGTTTGCAGTAACATATACTGTATGTACCACCGATGTCTGTAAAGTTGCACAAAAACATATCTTGGTAAGTACATGAAACATTTAAGTCAGGCTGGTGTGGGCTTAATACTTGTAAAATAACATGATGTGTATGAAAACATTTTAAGTTGTATAATGTGACAGAGCAGACAGCTCATGTCTGGCTTAACTGCAATAAACTCTTTTGAAATCATTTTGGGTCCAACATCTTGTCTGTAGGGGGCGCTGTCTCATCCAGAGAGACAGTACGAGCGTGACATGAGAGGAATGTGTTGATGGAAAATGCAGCTGGGAGGCTGATTGTTCCAACCTCATCAGTCATGCTGGGGCCCACCAGCAGCAGTCTCTCTCTCTCTCCCTCTCTCTCTCTCTCTCTCTCTCTCACACACACACACACACACACACACACACACACACACACACACACACACACACACACACAGACACTTGCACTCTCGTGAACCAGCCCACAAACGCTCCCACACCTGGCTGTATGAAAGATAATCCATTTCTTCTCAACTTTCCAGGTCTGAACTTTAATTAATATACAGGCTTTTAACCACAGTCACAGAACATGCACCAACGTTCAGACTCATTCATTCATTCTTTCTTTCATTCATTCATTCACTCAGTCATCTTCTGTTCCTCAAGTTTTTTAGTCTGCAACTTACCTTTAATATAATAAAAAAAAAACTTTACATATTAAGGGGCAAAAACTTCTTTTTTAAGTGTCCAAGATCCAGTATTTCAATTTTAGTTGCCAAACGTATTTCAGTTAAAACTCATTTCTTTAGCATTTTACTCAAATGTCTATTTTAGAAAAGAGGATCCAAATAAACCTACAATTTAATACATACTTTAAGTACATTTATGCAAACTGAATCAATTGAAATAAATGAAATATACAATATTGGTGCTCAATTAAGGCACCTCAGTCTGTGCCTTAGCTGCAGATGTCATACTATTTTACATCTAATGCACTGAAGCATTTTCTGTTCAGTGTACCACACATTAAAGTAATGAAACTGTAGAATTATTATGTGGAACTGTATTTGTTTAGCAAGAATTTTAAATCTAGCGACATATTAGCAAAAGCAAGAACTTTCACTGAATAAAAATGTAAAATCAAACACGGAAGATGAAAATGTATTATAAACACTGTCTCAGTTTAATTAACCGATTTAACACCCATTTTAACACAACTAGTTTAGCGTTACTAGTATATTTTGCATGGATGCAAAAGTCACATCAAGCTGCTAATTTGCATTGATGTAGATCAGAAATGTAACAGATCTGGGAATTTAAAATGTCAGATTCTGTGTGATTTTTAATCTTCCCAGTAATAAAAAAAGATAAATCTGTGTTTAAAAAGATTAGATTTGGGTCACCTTTATCTGCAGTATGATTATACTAAAATATTTGTATTAAAAAAAAAAAAAAACATGCTGAAAATTTGCTTAAAATAAATAAATAAATACATAACTAAATAAAAGTAGACGAGTAGATTAAAAAAACATTTTGTGAAGTTTTTGTTATTAATACATACTCATTCAACCACCACACTGGGTCAAAACTGCAACTCAACAGAATTCCAGATCTTTTCCTTTACTCCACCCAAAAAAAAAAATTAATGGCATAGTTAAAAGGTCCCATGTCATGGCTACCTCAAACTGGTTTCACACCAGATATATACTGTATATATATTATTATTTTATTTTTTTTTGCTTGCTGCTTAGAAGAACACTATTCTGAGAAAAAGGTCAGCTTGAACCCAAAATTTGATTAAAAAGAACCTAGAGATGCCAACCATGTCTGGCCCTATGAGGTTGAAAAAATGTATCCATGTTGACCTGCTCTGCATGCCTGCTTTGCACATTCTGTTAAATGTTATTGATTGAAGGTGCTGCTACTATAAACACAGTGAACATCTGTAAACAGAGTGAAATTTGCTAATTTACACTAGCTTAATGGATGTACATACTACAATAATTGACATGTACCCTAATTCAGCATCAACCAGCCAGCTTTACATTAATAGATAAGAATTCAGAAAGGGCCAAACACCTAAATAGGTCTATTTTCAGACTTGTGTTTGTTTAGCTTTTTGTGCTTTTTGTGAGTTTATGTGTGTGTCCATGTGGAAGTGTGTCAGCAAGAGTGTTTCACATTATGAACCTGGAGGTCCTACGTGCTCAGACTATTGGGCGCTTCAAGGTTTGTTTGACCTTTAACCCAGGGGTCAGATTCTTAAAGCTCATTGTCTGGGAGGGTAAGGTGCACTCAGCCTTAATCACATACTAGCCTATATATGCATATCATTCTATCCCTGCTTCCTACTATAAAAGTTAGTTGCCCCAAATGTACCTTTTGTTCCAATTTTCATGAACCCCATACATACTGGTCTATACTTTCTACTTTATGGAATCCATTGTGGGGTGAGTTGTGTTTGTCATCAGGCTGGACATGTGTGTGTTTAACTATGCATGGATAAGTGTAAATGTGTGTTGCGGGAGCCATGGCTGGCCCTGATGGGAAGGACAGCTGTGAGGGGGTAGAGGGTAGTGCACTAGTGGAAGGGTGGGATCAGATGCAGCTCTCCTGAGGCAGCCAGCTAACTGCAGCACCCTGACGCCACCATTTCACGCCCATCACTGATTGAAGGTAGCTTGCCTGTGCATACGTGTGTCTGGGGGGAAAGAGATCTGATGCCAAAGGCATGCTGTCATTCCACACTAGCGTGAGTGCACATGTTGGTTAGAAAACGTAGAAAACAACAGGCCAAGAATCAGCTATTGGATTTGATTTTGGATTGCTTAGCTGACATGGAGCCACTTTTAAGAAGCTTAGGGGTAGGATTTTGATGCCCCAGATGAACCCATCTGTGTCTGTATATCCTTTGTCTGTGTTTCTGGTGTCATTCTGTGAGGGCCAGAGCGTGGCGGTTGTGCCTGGGGTAGGGGCTGGCTCTGCGGCCGAGGCTCCGAGGAGTCTGGGTCTCCAGGGGTACTCTCTGTCCCACTCTGCACATGGGTGTTGGTGCAGACAGTGCTGCAGGAGGCCATGTCATGGCAAAGCTGTGATTTTGTTACCTCCCCTAGTGCTATTGTTGCTGGGCTTGGGCAGCTATTTGCTTCTCCTAAACCGTTCTCTAACTGCCAGTGGGAAACCTGACCTGCTGGACCTTTTTAGAGGTAAGGAAGAGGTAGAGGAGGAAGAAGACCCCAGTAAGGACTCTGCTCCACCTTGGACACATATCACACCTATTACCATCACCAACACTACTCAGGACACATCCTCTATTCAGGGCACTGTTTCTATGCCAACTCTGGCACCGGGCACAACTCCTTTCTCGGAACCTTCTAGCTTTATACCTAGCGGCACCCCACCTCCTTTTGGTAAGTACCGCTTTACTCCTCTGCTCATTTGTCCTGTTGTGCAATAACATGAAATAGCGTCCTTAGATTCCTTCCTGCGACGTCTCTGAAATGATTGTGGGAGGGCAAGACTGGGCATATCAGCTATGCAGAGGAAAGGAAAAAGGCACACTGGTTACTAAAAAAGACAGGACTTAGATCTTTCTGGTGTTTAGAAGCCTAGTGCATCCTTATCTGATAATGGCAGTAGTTTGTAGAGAACCATGTCTCCAAAAAGTTTTTTTTAAGCATTAGTATGTTTTGTTTACAAGACCAGCAAGTGGTTCAGAGAGATAGTATTCTACAATGGCTTTCTGACTGAATTGTAAGTTTAATGCTTTCAGGTTATTAAATACAGTGGAAATAAAAAGTCTACATACCCTAACATGTCAAGTTTTTGTGAAAAAAAGACCAAAATAAAATAATTTCAGATTCTTTTTCATCTTTAATATGATCTATAATCTGTACAATTCAATTGAAAAACAAACTGACATCATTTAATAAAACGTCAGTGACACCTTCCATCAATTAAAGCCACTCTGATTAACCCCATATAAAGTTCAGCTCATCTACAGGATTTTCTTGACATTTGACGAACGTTCTGAAATGATTTATCTTGGTCTCTTTTTTTACATCACAAAGACCTGGCTTTGTAACAGGGCTATGTAGACTTTTTATATCCACTGTATGTCTCCAGGCATTGTGAGTGTCCTTTGAACTCTGTTTTAAGTGTGATTGTACAAGCGCTGTGTTAATGTAAACAGTGTGCTACTGTCAACACTAATTAGTCAGAGGTCAGTTTATTAGCTGGTTAATTTTAGGCAAGTTACTGCATGTCCAAACGCTTGTTTGAATTGTTCTGAGGATTAAATTAAAATAAATCAGGGAATAAAAAGAACAATTGTAAGTGCAGGCCAGGGCCAATTCACTGATGGGATAACCTGGTCATTCAGTGTATTTAGGTCAACTGACCTAATGTGATAAAAGCCCAGTATTATAAACAGTATATTGTATTTTCAAGTTTTATACTCTCTAATATCGAAATACAATATTTCCTCTACAATACTTTAACCTTTTTTTTAATTATTATTTTTGGTTTTAATGTGGAATGCTGTGTTAGCTTAGGTTGGACATAATGAGACCTACCTCTTTTGATTTTTGTCTGGGTTCTTTTGAGACTTGTGGATGAGTTCTCTATGTGCTCTTGAAGAAATGTTAGTATGTTGCTTCATCACTTTCTTTATTTAGAGATAGAGATAAAGATCTAGAGACTTAAATTGGCTCTTTCTAAACATTATAGACCATAAACTTTTCATATTTAAAATACCTTTCTTCTTTGGAATTTGCTGCATGTTAGAACATTTTTGTTTACTTTACATTGCTGGAAAGATTTTCTTTTACTGGTGTTAGACTTGAACAGAGATGACTTTAATCAGTAATCAGGCCTGTGTCTATTCTATTAACCACTTATTTATTATTACATTTTCTTAATTGTTTAAATAAATAATTCAGCTGTTTGGTGTATTTATTTCATTTCCATTAGCTGTTGTATTCTGGTCAGGGTTGTGATGGATCTGGTTCAGCGGGAAACACCAAGCTCAAATCAGAAATACCCTGGACAGGGCACAGTTTGCTACAGCTTGGTGCCCACTGTGAAATATGAGAAGAATGAGAAGGATTTTTTTTTACTTTTATCCCTGGCCACTGAGGTCAGCTACAGTGTCATGGGCTTTTCTTTTGTCCTTGCTAAGTGTGGTACATACAGACACAAAGACTGAGTCAACTTTCCTTCATTTCAATTGGTTGCAAGTGTGATTTCTTTCATTGCCAGCACCTGTGACTTGCATTTACTCATTAAAGTATCACATGAGAACAATAACAGTCCATTTCTGGAGTTCTGTGAGGAATGCTATCCGATATCACTTTTTTCTCGGCTTCTTTTTTCATCGTTTCAATGCGAACAAAAGAAATAAACACATGAATACCAAAGCATTTGTAAGTGCAACAGTTTTCTGGGAGAAGTTAAGGGGTGATGATATTTTGGCTACGACTGTAACTCTTACAAGAAGTGTGGAAATGCTTAATGCTGGTATTTGGATGAGACACTTTTATAATAAGTTTTTTACATTATTTCTGTTTTTTTAAGTGGGCCTATTTCATGTATGTGATGAATTTTCTGGTGATGTTAATAGCGGTGTTATTTTTTTCTACATGCTGTTACACACTATGTGACAGGGCTCAGTGCAAACACAATGTGGCAGTGAGTGCTTATCTTCCCTGTAAGAATAATGATTTAAATTACACATATTGATTAGAACCATCTGTCAACGCTTGACATTTTTTTACAGAGTGAGGTCTGCAAGTGATTTGTATAATAGGGAAAATTACAGTAAATTCTAAGCGGTGTGGTTAAGTGATCCAGGGCTGTTTCTATTCTTGCTTTTGATTTGGATGTCAAAGTGAAATATTATAAATGAAAAAAAATGACAGCTTTTCAATTTATTAGTATTATTTTTGCAATAATTGTTGATGTATATAATTTTTAAGCAGTTATCATCTTTAGAAAAAAAAATGTGGTAGATTAAAAATAAATATTTAGAACTTGGTACATGTTGCATCACTCCCTTTCTTAAAATATATCAGATGTTGATTTTTAGTGGTTTAGGAACTTAATTGTGATTTGTGGTGCTTACCAAGACTTCTAGTTTTCATTTACTCTGGAAGTCTTCTATCATATCACATATTCACTAATCCTTGCAGACTGCACCAGTCTGGAGCCTAATTACTCGGTGCCCTGTGGTCTATATAAACTGCAAACTATTGCTTTAAATCTGATTTTGCGAATAAGATTGACTTTGTGGTAGGCCACATGTGTTCGTTTAGCATCCACAAGTGAGTAAAAGGCTCTGTAAAACAGATAATGAAAACCATACAAAATCAACTCATAAAGTATAAACTGACACACTGGCTTGCTGATTAAAGATCACTGTGTCCTGACTGTAACTAGAGATGTCTGCAGAACGTTTTGCCAACAGTCAATACTGAGCGAGTACAAGGTCAAGCCTGTGGCTCTCGAAAACATAATTTGTCACACATAATTTGTCATTTTCTGCTTTTACTCTTACTCAGAATGCCACGTTTGCTTCTTTCTCAAACTTACATCCGCACCTTAATTGAATACTGAAAAAACTGCACATCCAAATGATCTTTGAAGTGAGGACTTGTTCAGGCCTTAGTGAGTATGTGCATACACAGTCCACATCTCTCAAAGAAAAAATAAAACATTCTAAGCATTAGGGGCCTCTCCTTTCAATTTTACGACTTTCCTAGAACCCTTTGGAGAGCATGGAAAGATAGACATGTTTGTGAAGTTTTCCAGATGGCCTTCTTTGGTCCACCCACCCTACCTCAGGACTTCTCAGCCATAAAAGATTGATCAAATTCACGAGCATTGTTGTTGGCCAAATTGCAGTTTTTAAGATAGAAACAAAGACTGCAGGGTAGGACTAAGAAAGGCCATCTAATGTCTTGTTTTACTCTACTAACAAAGATGATATTACAGCCAGCAATCTGTGTACATAGCTTCATAGAATTTACATTGTACCTTGGTATGAATTAACCACAACCTACATTTTTGGCCAGTTATTTTAAAATGAATTATTAATCAAAATTGTTCCACAACAATTTGCTGAGGGCAAATCAGCTCTTCGTTTAAGCTATTAGACAAAAAGAGCCATCTTTGTCTCAAGCTGAAATACTTTAAATAAATTTAGACTTAACATTCAACCTTAGTAAACAACTCTGATAAGCAATACAATTGCCACTCCATTCATCAAGTTGCATTTTTTTTCTTGGCTCAATAAATAAGGCATTGGAGACTAAGCAGGTTTTTATATAGGGCCAGATTTAGACACATTAAATATTGGTACTGTACTAGCACACATCAGTATTAAAAGCTTTATGGATCAAATTAGTTGTGGAGCTACAAACAAGTAACATTCTGTGAGGGTGTACATCATTTTAATATACTGTACATTAATTCATTCAGGGAGACAACTATAAAAATATTCTATTATACTGTTTAGTGGACACAAACCATGACAGAAAAAAACCATGGCAGGGTAAACTGGTTGCAAATGAACACTTACTGCCAAAGATAAGCAGCACACTACAGGATAGTTGCTAAAGCTTTAAAAGTATAGCCACAAAAATAACCACAGAATTATATAAGCACATCTTCAAATCAGTTTGAGCTTAACATTGTGATGTTTAAAAAGCTGGGCTGCCATTTGGAAACCTTTTATATTAAATTTGTACAGTCAGTGTGTAAAAATGTTTTACCTGTCCTTCCTACTACCAGTCATTCTTTTATGTTTTTCTGTTGCATATTTCTGTCTCTGCATTTATGTACAGCATGCTTACAGACTCAAGATAATAAAAATATTGCATGTACAGAGGAATACTGTAGTTTACGTAGTTACGGAAAATCTCCTTGACTGCGAGTGTGAAAATAATCTCTATAATATTTACTAAACATTACTAAAGCCTGCAATCATATAGCTAAAACACTAGATGTAATATTACTTCTAAACATTTCTAACAGGTAGCATTGTAAGTGGACCAATTATATAAGGGGCATAGTTGAGTAATTTGGCGCGCCTAGTCTCTGTTGCCGCAGGCCCAAAAATGTGCTTGACGGTTCCTGATTGAGCCTTTCATTCAAATGGAATCCAAAACATTTTATTTTGATATGTTGTGTCAGGCAATGTTTAAACCTCAGATGAGGATATACAACATAAACTTCAGCTTAAAAAAACACCTAATTTGCACATTGCACCTCAGTGAAAAACAAATAGTTGCACACAAGTTCTGATCAGTTATTCATCTTGCTCCATAACTCTTATTCTTATCAGTTTCATCTATTTGTAAACCTGTTGAATTAAAGGCCATAACTTGATGTAGCGAGCACAATATCTGAATCCCTGAGCAATAGAGAAAAAAATAATGTAGTCAGATACATGTGGATGGAATTTGAAAAAAGCCAAAGAATGCCTTTATACCACCAGGTCTTGTTTCTAATATTGAGTACAGTGTGGGATACATAATGGTCTGGGCAGCCATCTGGTGAAAATGACAACCAGTTTTGACTGTGACTTGGTGAGTGGTGCTGTAAAGTAGCACTAAAGTAAAGTGTCTTGCACAAGTGTAGTTTCATACCGGGTCCAATATTTGCACATACAGAGAACAGGGTGAGAACACACAGCTTTCAGCAGATCCTTCATGGCAAACAGCCAGCTCTCTGCTCACTTCATGCTAGTTGAGCATTGTTATTATTACACTGCGCCTCCGCTGTTGCTCTGCACGACATGGCATCACACCTCATGCAATAAATAGTAAGAGAATGGTGTACTTAAAAGGCAGTTATTATCTATGACTAACACCCTTATAGTAATTAAGTCTGTTTACTCAAAAACCTTTGAAACCTTTGAATTCCCCATGGGCAGTGTTTACCCCTCATACCAGACCAGGCTCCTAAATATTAACTTGTATTAATGCCAAGTTTTTACAGCTGTTTTTTAATGAAAGTGGCTTGCAGAATAAGCGCTTCAAGTACCTTTTTATTCAGTGCATCCATGCAATACATAGAGTACAACATAATGACTTATACACCCTAGCTAGTATACAAAGAAGCCAGTATTAGTACGTTTTTTTTAGCAATCTTAATACTATTGGGTTTATATCTGTAGTGCTAACTAAAGGTAAACATTATCTTTTGTTTTCAGTTGACTAACCATTTTCAGATGTCTAGATAAAAATTAAAAGGGTTGCGTTAGTAACAACTGTGCCAAGTTAGGTATTCAGACTAAAATTAACTACTATGGTGTCTCCTAACTATGGCTGCATTTAAAAATATTATTCTGTCAGTTATTATTAGGACCTTGTGGTAATAGGGTGTCCAAAGGAAACAGTTTTAGATTCTAACAAAAATGTGAGAATTGAAGATTAGTGTCTGGGGGAGTTTTCGAATATCGCTAAATCAGTTAGATCCATTGAGGGGTTTAAGAACATCAACTGTCTGTTTTAAAGTCTGCCACAACCATCCCAATAGAATTTGGGTAAGGTCTTTAACCAAGCACATCCAAAACCTTAATGTTGGTCCTTTAAAGGCATTTAGGCAGATTTGGTGCAGTGCTTTGGATTATTATGTTGAATAACTCGATTACCACAAATTCTCCTTTAGGACTTTATTGTAGAAAGATAAATTCATAGTTCTGGCAAGTGTTCCTGAGGATCTTGTGGTTACTCAGGTTCTGTGTGCAAAAAGACATTAGGAAGGGACAAATACCTTTTTCACAGCACTGTACACTATCTTTACTGAGAGCATTTTCACACTTGGTGCAAATTTTTGAGTCTGTACCTGAACTGAAACAAACCCCAAACTCTAATTTAGAGGCAGACCAAAGATCGGTATCCAGGAACACACCCAGAATCTGCTTATATCAAACAAACCCTGGGTCTGGAATACAAGTGCAGATGTAAAAACATCTTCAGAGAAAACTGCAAGTAATCATATCAGAAGAAGAATACTTACACATTTTGTTCTGCACTGAATCTCTGAGTGACTTTGCTGTAAGACTTTTGTTGCCTGAGGCTGAGAAAAGTTGCATTTACATTCCTGAATCTTGCTTATTTTTACACATCCATTTGGAATGTGAATCTTTTTGTGTAATAATGAGAGAAGAAAAAAATCACCTGTTGGAAGGGTGTAAGGTGTTTCTTTGAGAATTTACTGTCTGACCAAATTAACCACCAAAATTCTTTTTATTGTTTTGTTCTTGCTGAAAATGTTTCCACTCAGAATCCATGAAAGATTATTGAAAACAAAGAACTGTGTGTGGCACGTATGTGCATGTTTAATAGCGCAGCACTATTGTCAAGCATAAGCAAAGAGCCAGAATTACTTAGAAAGGATTGGTGGTTTCCAAATAGAAAGCACCTTGATAAAAAGAGAGAGTGGGACTGTGTGTATAGGCATGTACATACTTGTTCAATCCATTTAGCAAGTTTTTATCACTGTGTCACATATGTTATACTTTTTGAAGCACAATTTCCTCCTATTTTCACCTTATAAATCTCATTTGGGACACCATGCAGCTGCACGTACACTTGGCTGTTGGAATGGTAGGGGATATGTTCCCGTACAGCTTGTTCTTTTTAAGTAACAGGGGTTTGGAAAAAAAAAATAATAATAATTGCTTAGAGCTGCCATCAGAATTTGCAAACTTGCCCCAACACAATAACTGATAAATGGCAAAGGTATGTGCCAGCAGGAAATGACTTCCACTGTCAGTCGTCACTTCTTTCTTTCTGTGATTCGAAAGTCAATACACATGCAAACATGTGCCCCAGGAGAACTTTCTCTGAATGGAAGCCACAGATAAGGATGGTTTCAACCTTGTACTTGTAACACAATCCATGGGAGAGTATCAAGCATTGTCTCCATCATGCTTTAAACAGGTACTCCCAATTATTTTCTTGACTGTAAGACATTTCACACATTTTACTGTAACTTACGGGCAGCTAGTTGGTTGGTGGTTACAGATTTCCTTTAAAAGCTAATTTTAATAAATTGTGTAATTCAGGTATTTGGTTTGATTGTTTATAAATGTTGACAGTAAAATACTGTTAGTTTTTTTGTTTTATACTGAAAAACAATGCAAGATAAAGTAATGCATTTTGTACCTTAAAAATAAATGAAAAATAATTTATTAATTAAAACCAACTTTGTCCAATGTAAGACAATGCAGTTTTTTTAATTTATGATTTTTTTTCTGACAAAAAAATGGAACTTTGATTGGATTAACCAGACTAACAAGGGGAGATTCATTACCTACAATGCCTCTCAACATGCCTAAATATGACCCTATATAAATACCTGCTTAGTCTCCAATACTAAGATGTTTGACAGTATTTACTGTATAATTATAATTAGGACATCAAATTTGTGCTCATTATTCTACTGTACAAACTTTCACTGTTTGGTTCATTTTTTGAGACTGGGAATATAATTATTTATTTGCAATACACATCAGCATTTTAAAACTGGCTCAACTGTAGTAAAACTAAAATAGCAGCTTCAAGTACATCATCGGTGAACTAAAAATTGTACACAAAGCCGGACACTGCTTGTTTAATATGTAAAGTTGTGTTAGATAAAGAGTGTAAAAAGACAGCGGTGCTGAGTAAAAACCCTAATATATAGAGTAACATCATTTATACAGTAGCAGGTTTTTACACAGCAGTCGCATTGTTTTAAAATATGTTGTTGAAAATTGTTTCATTGGCTTTGTTGCAGTTTAGTAAAATGTATTTTAATTAAAACTATTCCATAAAAAAAATTATCTAATATGATATGACAAAATTTAGATTCTATTTAACAGTCATTTTTAGAAGACTAACACTATGAGTGAAAAATCTCCTCTAAAGCTGTTTGAATATACTGTATAATACACCTTGCTTACTCTTGCTTTTCCTCCCTGCTGGTGTAATACAACAGGTATAAGACATGGCGCCCTTAATGAACTAAGGCATCGAGGGTTCCTGAAATCACTACTATACAGAAATGTTTATCTTCACATGCTGAACATCTTGAGATGGCATCAAGGTGGCAGAGATGGAAAGGAGATTTGTGACAGTGACTAAGAGGTCATTGTTGTAAAGTGAATGGCTGATTTATGACACTGTTTACATGGTGTGCTTAAAGGCATAAGATGGCCATTGTGTGCAAAAACCTGACCCGCATTATGTCTTGAATGTTATCTTTATAAATGATGTCATAAGACGCCTGTTTTAGGTTGCTTTTAGGAAAATGATAGACACTTTTTAGATGAAGCCCTCCGACAAAGCGCTTTTGTCAAGACCTGTCCTTGTTATTGCTCTGTGTCTATATGCTGTTGCAATGCTAATCTGCTCAATGTTTGTCTTTCCTCAGTCACCACAGCGTTACCTTCGGCCTCCGGCCACGCCAGAAAATGCAACGAGACAGAGAAGGGGTACTGTGTGAACAACGGCGAGTGTTACTTCATCCATGGTATAAACCAGCTCTCCTGCAAGTGAGTTTGTCTCCCTTCTACTGTACTACTGTTCATTTATAATCTGAACGGTTCACGTAAAGCACCGCATTCATTTTTCACGTCTCTTCCTTGCCGGATGTCTTTCTTCTCGTTGTATTTTTTGTTGTTTACACATTCACTTGTTGTTTTGATTAAGTAAATGATTTTGGCCAGTCTACCCCTTTTGGTTTATAACATTGGCATCTTTCAGAGGATGTTTAAGAAGTCTTGGTACACAATCTCTTTAGCACAAGCCAAATGCTATCCATCAAATCATTCATCTCATTCTGTTTAGCCAAACCCTGCCACTTTCTCTCGCTCCACATTGTGGGTCCTGAGCAGTCCTCCTCCACACCCCCCTCCCCTCCCTGCACTTGAGCTTGTTTAGGACCCAGCAGGTGCAGATGTTGATAAGTGTGAATCTCTTTCTGATGTTATTGGCAAAGAGAAGCTGGGCCTCTCGTCCCACATTAACAGTCCTCGTTTATTGTGCTGGGGGACAGCATCAGACTTCAAAATGCCATGTCATGCCGGTTTAAAGCTGGTGCAAATATTTACCAAAAGCAGAGGCCTCTAAATAGGGCTGTTGCTTACATTTCCATTTTAGTGGATAAAAAAGATGCTTTTGGATGAAAAGAATCTAAGGTCAGCAAGCAGCAGCACAGAGTGAGAATACAAATCAAGCTTACTTTCTTTGATTGAGATATACTCTCATATTAACTGCCCATCCTATTAGAAATACACTGCATTTAGAATAGCATTCATGCTGCAAAATTCCCATTTATTAAATCCCAAATGTATTAGATTTCATGATCATGGAACCAGATTAGAGAATCAACATAACTGTTTATAGTATGTAGGCCGGGTTCATGTATTTATGCCATTTTTGTCACATTCTGACCATTACTTTTTGCAATTTACAGCAGAAATGAAGATTTATCAGATCAGGCAATGGTTACCAATATTCAATGGTCCGGTTTTAGTGAGACTCTGCCCACAGTCAGATTCTTGTTTTTAGCTGGCAGCACTAAAACCCAATGTGCTCTTGTCACTGACACATTTCAAAATCTTGTGGAAAGCCTTCCCAAAAAGTAAAGCCTGTTATACCTGCAAAAAGTGGGGGGATTCCAGTTGTCCGCCCATGGTTGTGAAATGGGAGGGAGGAGGCTGAACGTTTTCAGTCTCAGACCCCTAGCTGTTTCACGAGTGCACCTGCTGATATTTTGAGCCTGTCTGAATGTGTGGGCTGTTCTCGCTGCAAGAATCGTGCTCAGCACGCAAGAGTTGAGGACACGGCTGCAACAGCCATTCAATAAGCTGTGTACAAATTGAAGGCAGCAATAACTCAATTGCTGCAGTTAATTCACTCATGGCAGAGTCACGGGCCCAGAAAAGTCAGATAATGCAGTCAAGCCCTGCAGGGAATTGTTGCCCTAAAGCCATCTCATTCAATATAGCCCGGGCTTCTGTAGGTATTACTCACCAGCCAAACAAGTCCAGCAGACAGCCGGCCTCATATTTATGCCCTGGCTCTTTCACTTTAAAATATAAAGTTCCACGTCCACAGAGAAAAGCAGGGGGTAACGGATGATCCCGGCTGTAATTATTTGCCGCTGTGAAGGTGGAGAGGTGTATTTCATGGTGTGGCATGTTGCGCATGCCACATATGGACAGTGTTGTCACACTGTGTGGTGATAAGCCGAGGACAGAAGCCAGCAAGGAAGAAGATGTATGGTCCAGTACACTGAAATATATTACACGACCTGTCTGATCTAAATGGGGCCTCTTTTCTGTATCATCTCCTTTAAATCACTGCTAAGCTTGTCAGTTACCAAGCAAACAGCACCAAGTATAATGCCATCATTACAATGTATGCCAAGTGTAATTCACTGTATCAGATTCAGTTATTATTGATGCCTAATATTATTAATGTAATGTGTCTGGTTCTTTTTTTATATTATTATTATGGTAAAGCCTTACAATTCTGCCAAGGTGGTACACTTCCCACAGTCCTAGTGAGACCCACCCATTAGAGATCTGCTTTGGTTCACATGTCCATACAGCATCACCAGCATAAACAAATGCCCATACTGTATCACAGATGTAAACAGATGTCTGTGCAATATCACTAAAGAGAACAGTCTGCACAATATTACGAGTTTGGACAGATGTCTATTTTAGATGAACACTATAAATACATTTTGGTTTGATAAGGTTAAATTCTATATTCTTATTGTTATATTAATATCTGTAACAGCACATATTTTTGACCAAAGAAAGACCACTGAAAAAGTGTGTAGTTACTTTCCACTTCCACACTATGCTTAATGTTTGTTTATTGGAATTTTAACGTCGTGTTTTACACTTTGGTTACATTAATGACAGGAACGGTAGTTACTCATTACACACAAGGTTCATCAGTTCACAAGGTTATATGGAACACAGTCCTGGACAATTTAGTATCTCCAATTCACCTCACTTGCATGTCTTCGGACTGTGGGAGGAAACCGGAGCGCCCGGAGGACACCCATGCAGACACGGGGAGAACATGCAAACTCCACACAGAAAGGACCCGGACCGCCCCGCCTGGGGATCGAACCCAGGACCTTCTTGCTGTGAGGCGAGCCACCGTGCCGCCCCCAACACTATGCTTAATGTAGTGGTAATGTCTGGACTTAGGATGTTTAACAACTTAATTAGCTTAAAACAGTGATTGTTGTGCATTCATAAAATCTCTGACCACGAAATTCCTAATTGTTAGTGAGTCTTGTTAGTGACTATTTATGTTATGAAAAAAACATGACAGTGTAGGGTAGTATTATAGATTCTGCACTGTTACAGTTGCCTTAATGTATTGCCTACTACATTTCCCAGACTCTCTTGAAATAATTTGTTTACCCTTCACAAGATGGTGATAACCATGAATGCAATGGCGAGGTTTGTAAAATGGTTTGTAAAGGAGAAATGGCATCCAATGGATCCAACAAAAAGAGTTGAAATTGTAAAGATATTTAGCTGCCATCTTGATCTCGGCTAGATCTCTTAGCTAAATTACCTAAATCTTGTCACCTCCATCACTGAATAAAGCAGAAAAATTGTGGCGACACAGAGGCAAAAACTGACTCGTCAAAATATGAGGATGAGTGCTGCGGCCTTTAGACTTAATATCACTGTCAAGAGAGACTGGCATGCTAGAATCGGAGCAAACGGTAACCAAACGTACTGCCAAATCTGGCTAGCATAGAAATAGAGCATTTTGCAATTTCACCTTGCCATGTTTGGTGAGGAAAATAGTTTGAGCTATAAGAGTGCATGACCTCTAGCTCTCTCAGTCATGTACCTGTTACTTTAAACATGTCTGCAGTGTTGATAGGAAGTCATAACATCCCTTAAATTCCCTTTAAGAAGTCAGATTCTCCCTTTTTGAGTGTAAAGACCACTGCCATAAACAGCCTTGCACTCAATATTAACAACTCATGTTCTTAATGTACCAGGTCATGACATGGCTATAGAGCATGTTCAGTTTTTAGCACCTTATAAATAGTCTTTGCATGTGGTTTACATTTGCCATGTCTCATCTGACTCCTGAGAGTGTTGGGCCATTTGTAATAGGGCCATGTGGGAGCAAGCTACACGGTAAGAACATCTCTAGCCTTCTGAGGTAGAATAAGCACTGTGAAAACATCAACCCATTATACACTGATGAAGAGTGATTTGTAAGCTGTACTAGCCTTAATAGCATAATTATCTATCAAAATTAAAAAAAAGAACTGACATTGGCTCATATCAATACAAATAAACTTTTTGTTAACACTTGGACATTCTGTTTTGAATTTCCATTTAAGTAGCTTGTGCGTGCAGAAGAGTAAGTGGGAGCAAGCAGATGAGGGCTAGAATGCATAATATGTATGTGTTTTTGTCATCTTGTCCCGCAGATGTCCGAGCGGATACTTCGGCCCACGGTGCTTGCAGCCAGAGCCTCTGCGGCTGCTCATGCCCAAACCTAGTGAAAGTATGTTCACTTATAAAGAACAGCTTTCTTAGAGGAATGGTGTCCCGCTGTCACCACTGCCATGTCTCTGCAGTGTCCCAGTGGTGCTGACAGTGGGATGCTTCTGCCTCGGCTGTTCATTGTGCTGCTATTATTCTAATTTGATGTTTTCTCTGCTTTTCTCTTCCTTTTCTCTCTTTTTTGCCCCTCTTTCTGTTGCATTTCCCCTCTCTTTGTGTTCTTCTGTCTGCTCCCTTCTTCTTTGTGGTTTTGTTTTCCTCCATCAGGTGTCCAAATGACTTTACTGGCGACCGCTGTCAAACCTACGTTATGGCCAGTTTCTACCGTATGTCCATTTCTTCTTCTGTCTGTCAGTGCTGCATGCTGGAGCTGCTGATGTGTAATGAGCTCCTTGTTGCTCTCTAATGGTGGATGTTTTTCATTCCATTATCCCATTTAGTGACTGAGTTACCCTTTATGCATGGTTTCTAGTATGACTGCATGTAACAACGAATCGCATACGTTAGTGATAAACCATTATTTTATGCATCTTATTGGTGTACTGTGTGCAGTTCTGGATAACAAAATGTGTAACAAATAAATTGCATAATCTATCATTACATTTAAACCAATAACAAGTACTTACTAACCACAAATCTGTGCAGTTTTTAACTTTAAAATAAAAACTAATGTTAAAAACATTAATAAAATAAATAAGTCAACACCTAATAAATTAATACAAATACTACACTTATTCATTTAAACAGTGAATGTGTTTGCATTAACTCAGCAATGCATTTTGATATTAACAATAGCCCATTAACACTGAACAGCAATTCAGATTTAGATGCCACCCACCAAAGGTGCCCAGCAAAAACAGTGTGGAATTACCCTTGAAGTATAAAAAGTATTCATGGTAAATCTGCATGACTGGAATCCACTTCTCACATGTATAATCATGTCCTGTTGTCCCACCTTCATCTCTTTCACACTTGAACAATAGACGAAAGTAGTCCAATTAGTTTCAGCAAACATGTCAGCGTTGTTACAGTCATGCTATACACATTCAAAACATCACAAAAAAGTATCTAATTGGTATCAATTAGTCTAGAACTGTAATCAACTTTCTCCCTCCCAACAAGCACAACATGCGTATTGAATGTTGGATGGATTTAATAATTACAAAGCATTGTCCTCTCGTGAAAATCAACTTTATTAGTTAAATTACACACAATAACTGGATACAGTCAATTTTATTTGCCCAGATAGCTAAAACTATCTTTTAGGGGAGGATCCCACAGGAAAGGATCTTCACCTACCTTCTTATTCCTAAGGTTCCTAGACCCTCCTAGTTACAGCCAGGAAATAAATAGCATCTCTTCCCTGAGGTAACATTTGTTTAAGCCATTTACTTATACGCATCCCACCTCACATGTCCATCAACTGCAGAATTAGGCTCAAAATAAGGCGGGGCTGAGGTTTGACAGTTTGCAGCCCCAGGATATTGGCGCCTACGCACAGAACCATTGCTTTGTGCTCTCATCAGTGTTGCTATGTTGGCACTGTTTACCTTTCAACATGACCCCTGTGTTAACACATGTTTATTTGCGAGAGGGCAGCCGATAAATCATGCCAGGATGGATGTAAACAAAACCCTCAGAGAATCAGCAGCTAACAGAACTGTACCTGCCCGAAAACAGATTTCCTCTCTAAATAAAAGAATAAAAGGGGTATAATTTATGGGATGACGCTAAGAGGGCACTCGAAATGCCACACAGCGAAGAGTATAATTTGACACAGAGCCTATTAACGTGTCATGTTATGTCCTGACGTGGGATTTATACCTGCAGAATGGTTACCTTTGTTCAAGTTACTTATCAAGTCTTTGCACGTTAGTTTTTGTTACTTCTTGCTCTTGTCAAAAGCCAGGTTTTTTATTACGTACTGAAAAGAAGTTGCTTGCACCAGGCGTGATAACCACACACAGAGCTTAAACAATACAGACACCTTTACTGGCAAAAGTGGTCAGTGGCTTTAAAATTACCAATGGTTCTCTCAAATGCAAACACAGGCAGTGGGTACACTTTCTAGCAATATGGGCAAAGATAAATATCTTTCTTATTAAATTGAATATAAACAGCCATGATATTAATTCAAATAAAAAAAGAGCTCCACTGTATATGAAAGCTTTTTTGCTAGATGAATCTGAGAACCTTTTTTCAAACTGCATTCTCTGGCCATGCATCCCGGACCTTTACACTTGCCCAGACAGTAAGAACAAAACGTCAGGGCTGTGTGAAAGTACTGAGATGAACATGTAGGAGCTGAAAAGGAGTTAAAGCTGGTCCAAACATCACCGGCATCAAACATCTTTACATTTGCTTATCTATTTAGCAGATGTTTTTACAAAACTAAGTGTGTAAACTAAGAGTCTTACAAAACTAAGTGTGTAAACTAAGAGTCTTACAAAACTAAGTGTGTTATGCTAGATTTCACTGAGGCAGTTTACTACAGAGCAAACCTCAATCCTTTGCTTAGATTTCGAAAAGGTGCCAAGCACCTTGCCTGCAAGTTGAATAAATGATGTGACACAGCAGTGATGTAAAACCATGTAGAAATAATGATAATCCTAAACTTTTTAATGCTACATAATTGTAATATAGTACCTCAGCTAGCCCAAACCACACAAACCTGCAGAGATTATAAAACATGTAACGGCAAAAGTACCTTAACTAGCTAAATTTACAACAACAAAAAAAGTAAAACAAACCTCTGTGATTTAGACTCCTTCTTAAAGTTTCCAGAGAGCTGAATGTTATAATAAGTAACCCATATTGGGGTGGCTGGATTAACTCCTGTAATTTATTCTATCCTAGACTGTGACCGAGAATAGATTCACCATTAATAGTTTACAATAATACAACATTAATACCGTTTGCTTATAAATCTGCACAGTATCACCATAACTAGTAAGGGCATTATCAAGCACTTGCTTTAAATACTAGACAATAACCTGTATTTACTCAAAGATAACTAAACCAGATACAACCTAACCTTTTTTAAAAGTGATTTTTGTGTTAATAACTATTTGCAATGTCATGCCTCCATTAATAAATGATGGCTGCTTATTGGTTGCAACTTGTTGCCCATCCACACTTATATAAGGGGTGGTAACATTTTGCCTAGGATGTCAGTTTGTACAGGAATGGCAATAGTACCTAACATACTCAACAATTAACAAAGAGTGTTTTTGGACCACATGATCTTTTGTACACTTTATTTTTCTATGGATAACAATTTGATGAAATAACATTTTTACCCATCTATCCACACTTAATCACCATGATGACAAGTGAAAACATGTTTAGAACTTATTTTTTTTAATTAATCACAAATAAAAAAAAACATCCAGATTGTGCATCCTGTTTGTCCCTAAAAATGTGACAGCTCATAAAGGACTAATGAAGAACTCATAAAGCTTATAAAGAACATGGCACTGCACATCACCTGGTTAATACCATCACTACAATGAAACATGGTGGTGGAAACATCATGCTATAGGGGTGCTTCTCAGTGCCAGGAACAAGGAGACTGGTAAGAATCTAGAGACAGATGAATGCAACAAACATCCTTTTAAAAATCTTCTTCAAAACACACAAACTCAGATTGCAGCAACAGTTTACCTTTTAACAAAACAGCACCCCGAAGCCAGAACAATATTGGAGTGATTTCAGGACAAGTCTCTTGCGTAACCTAGCCAAAGCCCAGACTTGAAGATCTGTGGAGGCATCGGAAGTTTCCAGATGTTAAGTACACTGACACTAGCCATTCCAACTGACAAAACTTGAGATGATCTGCCATGAAGAATGGGATAAACTACACAAATCCAGATGTGTAAAGCTTGTAGAGACGAATCCAAAAGGACCTGCAGCATTAATTGCTTTTAGAGGGGCTTCTACAAATTACTGAAAAAGTGGTCTAAATACTGTGGTTAATAAGAGATTTCAGTTTTCACTTCGTCATTATAAACAATTAAGTGTAAATTGATGTGTAAAAGAATCCACAACACAAAGTGTGCAAAATGGGGGTCTGAATACTTTCTAAATCCACTGCATGTAATCCCAAAATATATTAGCCTGAGTTTCATGTACATGTATGGCACATTTAAAAGTGTGCTCCGGAAAGTAAGGTAAGGTAATTTGATTTTTAAAACCAAATCAAATTTATGGTAATGTATGCTTCATTTGTGGAATCCTCTTGCACTTGCATACAATTTAATTGCTGGTATTAATACAACATTAACCCTAACGTAATGTGTCTTGAAAAAGAATTCAGTCCCTTATTTATGTTTACTGTCTCGGACTGCACATTTGAAATAAGTAAGGGTGGTCTTTCTATTGCTGATCTACAAAACTGCGTTCATTGGGTCAAATTAAAAGAAAAAGGCCAAATATTTAAAATGTAAAATTTAACAAAATAATAAAATAAAATAAAATAATAAAATAACAACGCAGAAAGGGTCAGATAGGGTTTCTCCTCACTTTTGCTGCAACAGTGACTCCTGCTGTCCGGTCTAGACATAGGGCACAATGCAGCTCCTCCTTGGCCAGCTTGGCAGTTGGTGAAAGTGGGAGAAAAACCATGATAGGGATCAGTAATACATTTAGAGAAAGGGTAAAGAACGACTACTGTGACACCAATCTGACAAGACATTGGCACATCAGTCCGGTAACACCAACCCTACTGTAAAATATGGTGGTTGTGGTTTTATGTAGTTTAATTAGTGACTAAGATATAATTTTCTTGATTTGAATGGTCATTTTTGAGAAGTGTATGATTTAAAATTAGTTTTGACTGATACAATCTTAATGGAAAACTTTTTCAAGACACTGTAGTCAATTCGTAAAACAACAAATAAATCTAACAGTGACCTCCTTATAAATAACACATGTTGTTAAAACAACTTATAAAACTAACCAGACTGCATTTAAAATGTTTAACTTACTCCGAAGGATAATTGCTAAACCCAGCTACAAGACTGAGTGTATATGACGATGATCATAATTCCTTCTTTAGCCCTATTTCCTACCTGTTAATCTAGAAACACATTCTAGCCTATAGGGCAGCATGTGGCATGCTTGCCTGCCCCAGCATGCTCTAACAGCTCGCTGTTGACATAACACTCCTGCGCTTATGAGCACACTCAGCTGCAACATTGTTCCTCTCCTTCTGCCTGACTCACGCTTCTAATGGCTTCTCACGCCACTCATGCAATGCTCATGTGTGCCTTCCTATGTTGGAATATCTGTCTCTAAAACTTTGTTCTGTTGTGTTTTTTTCACTCTACCTATCACCTTCCTGTCATGGCAGAGTCTCTTGGGATTGAATTTATGGGTATGGACCGTTTCTTCCTCTTGGTTTCTTTTTTAAGTGTGGATCCGACTGCATTTGCTATGCCCCCATCACCACCGGTGGTCTGTAAAGCAATTTAAACAGCTTTATTAATAAACTGATCTGTCCGTCAGCACCTGCTCTGTAGAATATAAGTCTTCTTTTTCATTGCTAGGTTGTGAATCGTGATCTGCAGCCCTTGTGTAGTAGGGGGAGGTGTGAAAAACGAAGCTCTTTCCTGCCTTCATCTAAAAATCTAAAAAGTCCTATACCTTAGGGAAAAATGCATTCTGAATTGTCATTTTTTACCAAAAAATTTAATAGTATTTTTCTATCAATGCTAGGGATGTAACGATGCACCACAATACAGTTAATAACCGATTCAAAAATTCCACGATTCAAATCGATCTGACATGTAAAATGAATCAATTTTCACTTTAAACAGCAGAGTGCTATACACCTTGTCTGCTTGACGTCACTGGCGCTATACGCCTGGTTGCCAAATTCGGGGTTTTTCAGCCAAATTGGGCTTAATTCAAAATTGTTTTGCATAGTTTGTACCTACCTCAGAAAAAATTTTTTTAAGAGGAATAATAAAAGGAAACTTTGTCATAATTTGTCTTCAATTTCAGTAAAAAAAAAACGCGAATCGTATCGTGAACTCAGTATCGTGAACCCAGTATCGTGAATCGCATCACAATGATAGAGTGTATCGTTACATCCATAATTAATGCCCAATGTGGTCTCTAAAAACTTTTTAAGTTTTTTAAACGCAACAAAAACACTTCAAAAATGTTCGTCATCTGAAGAAAGGTACACTTTCCTGCCTGCACTTGCTGACTCTCTTTTCACTGAGGTTAGCATGACACAGGATATTTGCGTACCTTGAGCCTTCTATTTACCTTTTAGTAAATGCTGTAAGTACATAACTTCAAGTTAATTACTTTGTATAAGAGCACTAAAAGTGCAGTTATGTTCCAGCCGGCGAGTTTAGACCCAAGTTGTGTCACCTGCTCGTCACCCCGCTCACGCACATGCCGTCATCAAAGATCCAAGTTAGATTATGCTATTAGTCAGCATCCTCTTAAAAAGTTCAACTTGTTTAACAAATACGAGATCAAATCCTGCTGGATGAGTGATGTCTCAATCCTCCACTGTTTTGATGTGGGAACTTGATGTTTAGAGGGCACAGGGCACACATGTATTGCTTAGATATTATAAAGTTGTTAATAAAAACTAAAAGAGGGCTGCAGATTATTGCATATTCTACTTGGGGGGAAATGTAGGACTTTTTTAATATGTGAACTCTTTTTTGCTCAACCTTGTTTCTCATTTTTGCTTCTAACTTCCTCCAACACTCTCTGCCTTTTATCTGTGTCCTCCAGAGTCTCTTGTTGTTCTCTACCCTATTATATTTGTGTCCGAGTTCCTTTTCTCAGTTCTTTACCCATACTCTGAGATTCATACTACTATCTTATATTTCAGTCAAATATTGGACACCATCTGTATTTGTTTTGCTGTGCCTGTCTTTTTTTTTTTTATTTACTTTCCTATCTGCTGTCCCAGATAGCATGCCAGACTACATTAGCACTCTGGTTAAGTTGTTTACATGAGCCTGTTTTCTTTTATAAAAAGCCACCTGTTTCCCTTGTAAATGGCCCCTTTAAGGCTGTGTGTGAACTCCTGCCCAGTTTTAAACAACACAAAGCCGGCTGGTTCTGCTCTGTGGTCCACTCTGTAGCATGGATGATATGGATGATATAGCACCAGTGTCATGATATCTATATTAGCCAGCTTATTGTCTGCTGTTTTTCCAATCAGCTACCTAAAAAAGTTCTGATGACATTAGTGACATTAACTAAATTGAATTTCCAAGGGAAACAAAAGGCTGAAATGTATCATGTGGTTCATCCTGAAGTGATTATTACTCTGCCTTACTCCAGTCAAAGCCCACACTATCTACAGTGAGAACTTTAAAAGGTTCCTCTGTAGGATTGTATAAAGCTAAACTTGTGAATGTACGTAGCCTAGCCAACAATACAATATCAAAGTTTTAAATGTAGCTGAAATTGATTGAATCCTAAATTAGCCTTGTTGACTGCGTTTTACTCTTGTAACATTAGTCATGAGGCAATGAATTACATTAAATTTACCACATCAGCACTGTGCTGCCTGCTACGGATTACAAAAATCCTTCTGTGTGATGTGAAATTACTCGGTAAATAAGACAATCTTAGGACTTTACATTTACAATAACAATAGTGCAGCAAATCTCTATAAATAGTGTGTATATCAGTTGTTCAAATTGATGAATATTGAATTGACCCTACTCTTTCACTTCAGGATGGACAATATTGTTTTTAAACTGTGCTTACAATTCAGCATGCATTCAGGACAGTTCATGTTTGTTTGTTTTCAATAGTATTAAAATGTATAATTAATGTATAATTAACCTTGCACTTAATGGCCCAACATGCAGCTCTGATTCTATTAATTATTCTGTGTTAAGCCAGCCAGATTTGCACAGTCATCTGTATTTTATTGGTGGTTTATTCCCATTGGGGTCGCAGCATAAAGATGGTTGTGTTATGAATGAATTTCATAAATGGCTGAAACACAATGCCCTCCAGTGGACAGAATTGTCTATGGAATCAGAGGCAGGTTCATCTGAGCCTGCAGGGATTTCCTTAAGCGCAACTTGATCCATCCATCATAATCATGCCCTGAAAGGCTCATCCAAGCATTTTCAGCTGCTGAGCTAGCCTATTAGAGAGAAATAAAAAGCTACTGCATGTTCCATATTTGTAATTAACAGCCATCCTTTTATAACTAATAAATGTGAAGACTGCTGCTCTGTTGCAGAATCAAAATCATACTCTAGTTCATATTTAATGCACACATAAAGTGCACACTCAACCTGAGGCTTCCCCTATAGCTGCAGGAAACGTTTCGTATACGAGCACGTTTATGTTTCGGATCTGATCGACCTGATGAGCTAAAAGCATAGGTTTGGTTTGATCAGGTTCGCTTGCTTATGTTGTTTGTTTTTGTGTTACTGAAAATGTACAGAGGCAGAAGAGCTCTATCAGAAGAGAGTCCTGACAATCACAGGCATCTGCGTGGCTCTGTTAATTGTGGGCATTGTGTGTGTTGTGGCCTACTGCAAAGCCAAGTGAGTACAGCACAGCACATTTTATTATTAGCCTTCCACATTTTTCCAAGGTGCTGGTGTCGGTCCAGGAGCCAGTAGCTACCGTCAAATCTGGAGCCTATCCCAGCTTTTCAATGGGCGCAAGGCACACAGTAACACCCTGGACAGGGTGCCAGTCCATCGCAGAACTATTTAACTATACAAAACTATTTATTATTACATAACACCTCAATGAAATAAAATGTATATGCTTATGCTAGTGTATTCACCCATGGTTTGTTGTTTTTTAGCAAAACACATTGTAGCCATCAGGTATTCGGATAAAATGTATAAATTACGAGGACAAATTTGTAATTTGTGCAATCTTTTATATGGTTCTCCCATACGTCTCTACAAATATTAAAACCCAAACCTCTAGCTGACTTGCATCATTTACGTCTCGTTTTAAACTTGCTGCAATGTGGGTGTTTTAGCTTTAGTATAATCCTCATAAATAAACACATCTGTTATCATTACTAGCCTTATAATGAGCATGTTTGTAGAATAAGCAATTTAGCTGGGGAAAATTTTAGCGTATGCTGGCATGCTGTAGATGCACCCAGCTGTGTAGATTGCATGACAAACTTTGCATGACGAAAACCACTGCCTTTCGAATACTCTTAATACTTTGTAAATCTATTATTTTTCTAAATGTAAGCATTTTTTAAAAGGCATTGCAAAAAGGCACACTGTAAAATGGGTGGGATGTTTTACCACCTCTTTATCTCAGTCAGGAGTATAATGTACATTATGATGTACAACCTGAGACTGAAATATAAAATGAATTTGAAGTCAGTACTTTATTAGTGAAACTTAAACACTGAACTGTAATGTGTAGAAAATAATTTTTCAGACAGTTTAGTAAATCAAAGCTAGGAAACCTTAAACCTCCTAGCTTGTTATTATTCTTTTTACTCTGCGTTTGACACTGTCCGATTCTTAAAAAACGTTCACTGGTTTCCTGCATCAGCACCAGCATCATGTTAAAGTGTGTAATGATGAATGTAAACCTTGGTTAGTTCCTGAAACAGTGACGCTGCCTCACTATAGCCTTCCCACTAGGAAACAGAGGAAGAAGATGCACAATCACGTGAGACAGAACATGTGTCTGGATCATCCAAACCGCAGCCTGGCTAACGGGCCAAACCACCCGGGTCCTGGCCCTGAGGAGATCCCAATGGTTGATGTAGGTCTTGTATACATACACATGTCTTTTGTAAATAAGTCTAGAAATATGTGTCTGAGTCAAATGGTGTTTTAAGTCTCTCTCTTTGTCTGTTACAGTATATCTCAAAGAACATCCCAGCAACTGAAAGAGTTATGAGAAGCGGAGCGGAGGCATCATTTGCCGGCAGCCGCCACTCTTCCAGATCCCACAACTCCTCCACCCGAGCCCACTCCTCCACACAAAGGTAAAGCCATCATATCTGGGATTGTGTTTTTGCTTACTAGGCTGTAATGGATCTGTTATATTAATTTGTATAATTTATAATGTTTTATATCTTATCATTCTAAAACAAAATAATTAAAAACACAATAATGTGCACACCCAGTAATTTATCTACTGTTGATAATAGATTAAATATCCAGCCAGTGGTTTGATATGGACAGAATGCCAATCCATTGTGGGACCTCGGCCCACCCCCCATCCCCAGACACGGCCAAACATTTCTGTGTAAATGCCGACTGGCTGATAGCACCACTGGGTATTCGACTGGGTAGTGTAATTAACAGCTGTGACATCTGAGAGCTCTGCTAGAGTAATTCATATTATTAATCAGTGCTCAAGTGGTGCAGTGGTCTATAATGCTAGTCCACCACTGCCGAAATCTGGGTTCAAATCTTAATGGTGCTATCGGCTTGTAGGGCATTTACACAGACATGACTGGCTACGTCTGAGGAGTGGAGTGGCCGAATCACTAAGATGAATTGCCGTCCTGTCCAGTGAATTCCTGCCTCTGGCCAGGCAGTTGATTAAAATATACTGAAATGATTCAAATATCATTAATCAAATGACCACATCGGCTTGTGAGAATCTACAGAAGATATATTTTCAGTTACCGTGATTGCAAATTGAATTCTCCATACCTTTATGCATTTAATCATTTTAAATATATTACTAAAGCAAATAAAATCATTATAAATAGTATAGTGTAAAACCCCTCTTTCCACAAGCTCTAAAATTCTTTTAACAATCAGTATTAATGTAATGCCCTAACATTCTCAGTTTTGTCTCTCTTGCTTTACACGTCAGACATGACGAGAGGACGTGGAGTATGGAGCGGACAGACAGCGTGCTTTCAGATTGTCCTTCAGGCATACTCTCATCCTCTGTGGGCACCAGTAAGTGCAGCAGTCCAGCATGCATGGAGGCAAGAGCACGGCGTGCCGCTCACTATGGCTACCCCGAGCCCCGCCGGCTGCCATTGCGCTATGGAGACTCCTTCGATTCTCTCGGAGACTCACCACACAGTGAAAGGTGCGCAGCGACTTTGCAGATCTGACACACCTTTAAGTGCGCTCTTTATGACCGTACCAAGCTAAAACACACACTGATGAGAAATAAGCTTTACTGCTTATAAGTACTAACTCAAAGCGTGAGTTTCTGAAGGCCAGCTCAGTCAGAAGCTTAGTGAGGGAGGACAGGTCAGGCTGAGCCCAGCTGCTCCATATACACAGTAATTGTAATTTGGCAATCAAAGCTAGCCCACGGCCAGCTGTATTTACAGTCATCTCTCGCCTGCTCGCCACCCCCGCTGTCGAGCACCAGCCAAAACAGGAAGATTTATACCGTAAGGGGTTCATTAAGTCAACAAGAGCTGAACAACACGTTTTCTCTGGGGGTTCTGCAGGTCTCTTGTGTATTTTTCTCCTTCTTACATTGCTTTCTGCCCCCAGGCCGTCTTTACTTCTGTAATAGTTCAAGCCATTGTAATTGTGTCTGTGTAAACGGATCTGTCCTTTTCCTCAGAATTCTCTTTACCTTTGCTATGTGATAAGACCATTCAAGAAAAATGTGATGCCTGCCACATGCCTGCTGCAATGCCTGGAAGGAATCTCTCCTTTAAATGAATGGTTCAAGGAAATAAAAGATTTATAAAATGTTCTACTCCAAATGTTTTCAATTAACTTGAATATATTTGGCACCTGATATCTGCTTCTACAAAACTAGCTACAAAACTAATGTACTTAACAAATAATAGTAGTCAATCATACTCCAAAATCCTTCAATACATGCCCACACAGATGCCTTAGGCAAGTTTTAGCTAATATAATGCTTATTTGGTTTAAGAGTAATATATTAATACATTAAAACAAAACAGCACCAACTTTGAGTTGGTTGAAACCCACTTTGAGTTTAACAAATCAAACCTTATGGTTAAGAGTAATATTGGAACTTGAAAAGAACCAATCCTATTAACAGTAAGGCTGTTGTAAAAATGCTCAGGCTCACAAGAATGAAGGAGGCAATGTCATAGCCCAGTAGTTTCACTACCTGTGTCATTGTGGTTGACATTGAGTGCCAGCCTCTATAATTTAGAATCATGAGGAGATAACAGAGACATTTACAAGGACCACCACAAAACGCCTATGCTTGCTAGTCCTTGTATTTAGGGTGCACAATAGTATTTGTGTTTTAAATATGTGCCGTATGTTGACACTAAACAGAAAAAAAGAGGTCGGGTTCTGGATGCTTTAACTTTGATGTTCAATTCATTAAGATGGACAGTTTAAAAGAACGGGTTTGCTAAATTAAATTGAAATACTCATGACTAATGGTTGAAGACTGTATTGAAACTGGCAAGTCTGGTAAGCATGTGTGGTGGGAGGGCATTCACATCTGTATGCATGCTGTGGTTACATAAAACCACACTACAGTGGCTTATAGTGACAGTGTTATTTGTTGCAGTGCTTACATCTGTTCGCATTGGTTGTTAAGTCACTCAGCTGGCCTTTACGTTCACACTATGTTTCTTAGAGCTACGGTCAGGATTGAAGAACCTGTTTACACTGTGGAGTAACAAACATTGCATAAAATTAAACACTGCCTCAGAGTTTACAGCAATCAACAAACACACGCACAACGCTGAAAGCTCAAAAAACATCTGTTAGTGATGCTTGTGATTTTTGTTTCTGGGGCTCTTCACAAAAGAAAACATTTGACTGAATAATATGTTCCACGACCCTGTGCTCTGTCTCCCCGCTGTAGGTACGTGTCAGCCCTGACCACACCGGCGCGTTTGTCTCCGGCGGACTTCCATTACTCACTGCCCCCACAGGTGCCTACCTTCCAGATCACGTCTCCCAATGCCAGCCATGCCATGTCGCTGCCGCCGGCTACCCGCGCCCTCTACCCGCCCGAGGAGGATCAGCCGTTACTCCGCTGCTACCAGCTGCCTCTGCACGAGGCCCAGCGTCGTGAGCCCTACCAGCAGCAGATACAGCAGCAGCAGCGGTCACGCTCCTATCGTCAGGACAGCGTAGGCAGTCTGCCCTCTAGCCCGTATCGGCTGGCTCAGGACGACGATGAGTATGAGAGCACGCAGGAGTACCCACCCACGCTGGAGCAACCAAAGAAAAGCCATGGTCGCTGGCACAGATCCAGACTGAATGGGCACGTAGCACCGCGGGGATATCGGCCGCCCCGGGACTTGGGCTCGCGCAGCTGCCTTTCGGATAGTGAATCGGAGGGAGAGGAAGGCGAGCGCACACCCTTTCTCAGCATGCAGAACATGAACTCACCCGAGCCCTCAGCCATCTACAGGCCGACACCGGCCACACACAACACACGGACTTCCCACACACAGAACAGACACACGCAACAGCACGCACGCTCCAAACCGGACGGTGGTGCCCATTAGAGACACATGCCACCTACCCCCCTCTCCTTGCAAAATCTGTATACCTATAGACCTGCACCTATAAGAAATATTTTTTATTTTATATAACTAACAGATATTCTAAACAAATGAAATATTTATTTTCATTTTAGCAAAAAAGTTTACTAGTTAACAGCAAAGACTTTTTTATAGGGAAAATATTTATATGTACATTTTGATTTACAGCATAAAAGAAACGTGCCAATTTTTTCACAATTTAAAGAAATAGAATAATATTGTGGTGCCTTTTGCTGTTTGACGATGCCAGAGGGCCTGTGGAGGTTTTGTAGCCTTTCTTACAAGGACGCCTCATTTTTATACGCACTCTTTACGTTGTCTGTGTATGATTTTTAGTTTTCCTTTTTATTTTGTTCAGATTGTGTTCTTTGGAAGATAACATGACAGTTTGAGCATTTACATTGCCCCACTACCACATCATGCAATATAAGCTGTATGTTTACAAGAATACAATTCACATGGATGCTCAGTGATTATGTTGCTTTTTTTTTAACAGAAACTCAATGACACTTACAATTGGAACGTTTTGGTTTTTTTTTCAGTGAATAAGAGGGAATCGTGTTATGTGTGCATTCATAAGTATCCAGGTCTGGCGTACACCACCGCAAGGTGTAAGCAGATATAGGAAGCGGTCTAGCAAGCATGGTCTAGTTATCTAGGCTACAGAGTTCTCTGAAGTAAAAATGACATTTATTTTATTATTTTTTATTTTTGATACAAAAAATTAGATTGTTAACGTTGTTTAAGTGATGTTTTACCCTAACAAAACCGACTTACCATGAGCTACAAAACATAAAATAATAGGATACAGTCCTCTAGAAGTGCACACCAGTACTACACCATCACCAATCAGACACAGAGCTACAACCATGTAATCACAGATCTGCAAACAATGCTGAACAGTGGCCTCACTCCTGATTACTTTACCTAGCAAGCATGCTAATTAAATATTACAAAATATTAAAACACATTAAAAGAATTGAAAATGCATTATCAAATTCTATTCCTTATAAATCACAACAGCTACACAGTATTGTACCTTTTTTTTTTCTTTTCTTTTTTTTTTTTTAAATACAAAATAATCATTTTGTAGCTGGCTGGTATGGTCTGATACTTTAGAAACAGAAGGCACAAAAACGTGTAGTTACTGTTGAGCTCTACAGTCCATATATAAAAGGCAGAAACTCATCCTTTGGCTCTCTTGTTTGGTTTGTATGATGTGCAGTCCCCAAAATGCCCACCACCACTGTTTCAACCATTATTTTAATCCAGATTCTCCTCTCACCTCTCTCTACTCATGCAAACATCCTATCAGTGCTGCGAGTGACACAAAGTGAGTACATCACATGACTGTGCGAAGAGGCTTGTAAGAGAGCCATGTACTTTCATAATTGTGTAAGTGGTGAGGACCAAAACCAAAGATGGTAAATATAGACATGTTTTCAGGTTGTAATTTAAATTGGAACAGATGAAACATTGAACATGTTTGGTGTGCTTAAGGAAGTCCAAAATGTTATTAATAAGGCAGCCCTATCATAAGTCGAACACAAAAGAAAATACTGTTTTTAAATTGTAATGGAAATAAACTCTGGAGCTACACTCTGGAGTAAAGTAAGCACCAAAGATAATAAGGAGGTAACACAGTATAAGTATTAAGGATGTATTTATACTTTACATTGAGTATTTCCTAAAGACTTTTTAGTTCAACATCCTATATATGAAAACTGGGTCAAGTTTGGGATTTGAGGTTAATTTTATGCAACAGAAATTTTAGGCTTTTGGATGTTGTCCTCTCATATTATTTGGATTATTTGGATTGCAGTAATTTAGTGCCTTGTCTAGGGTTTATTCCTGCTTCAGACCGAATGTTTTTGAGTATGCTTCAGACCAACCATGAACCTGATTAGGAAAAAATGCAGTTAAAGAAGATAAATGAATTTTTTTTTTTGTCTTGTTTGCATTTTATTCCCCTTTCTTCCCAGTATTATTTTTTGCAATTCCTCTGATTACAATACGTCGGCTGTTTACACCAACTCTGCCCTGACTGAGGAGAACTGCAGACCATCACACCACGCACCCCATTCAACATGTAAACAGTCACCAACTGTTTTTTTCTCCTGCTATGAGTCTCACAGAGAGCTGAATCACATACAGAGAGACAAGCTATTCTGCTCTGTGATTTTCCCACCCCTTATGCAGGCACCTTAACCAGTCAGCAGAGGTTGCATTCTCAGCAACAAAAGGGGAACCCCATTAACTGTGATTAGACCACTGCCTCACCCCATAAATTAATATTTTTTAGAGTAAAAAAGTTTGTAGTTGTAAGGAATTGGTGTACGTTTGCCATGACTGGTTAGTACTGTGGCTAAAAACCCAACAGAACTGGGCAAAGTTAAAAAAAATGTAATAACAGCCACATAGTGTACAGTAAGTAGTGCACGGATGTAGATAACAGAATCCCACATGGGCTTCAGCCTGGGAGCATAAAAAAGAGTGTAAAATTGTGTATACATTGTAGCTCAAACAACTTTCAAAAATGTATTGTGTTATTTAAAATAAAGACGACAAACTATTTATATTCTATATTTACAATTTATCCAAAAAATAACCCTGTTTTCAACAGATGCAAGTCAACTTTCATACACCAATTTAGGTGTGTCAAAATTCTGGATGTAAACATTGGTTAGTAGATTGAAGATTTTTAGGTAACCATTAGCAAAAAACAAACCATCTAATCCAGTCCATAGCTAGTCTGTCTGGAATAATTATATACAGTCAACATGCTTAGTAACTACAAAGGTCATAAAATAGATTTGTGCTTAATTTGCTTAATCTGATGTTTAATAGACGGACATTTTTCAATGGACTATAAATATATATATTATTTTTTTTAATTATCCAAATTTTCTTACCTCTTTATCAACTTGGACAATTACACAAATAAAATAAGGCAAAAGTGTGTTGACCTTCAGAAATGAGAAATGGCTAGAAAACACAACTACATGCCTGAAAATGCCACTATCCATTTTAAGCCAATGGTTAGATGATTATTGTTTCCCCTACCTGGGAAGGGAAATGTATTTTGCCACACACTTGGCAGGAAGGTTTATAGTGACACGGAAGGAAGACAATTAAACATTTTGTATAGGATCATGGTTAGAGAACATTTTAGACTAAAAAAGATCAAGTCTTCACATCTACAATTAGAGACAGCACCTTCATACCAACTATTTGTTATGCATTTTGTTAATAATGCATTTCAGTTAATAATCTGATTAATTTTATATTTTCAGTGTGCAATTGATTAACACAAAGACTTTTTTTTAAGTTATTGTAATGGAATATGAAGGCTAAAGACTTGTGCACTTGTGATTTTGTTCAGCACCACACATTTGTGTATTAAAATTAGCTACATTTACTTCAAAACCAACATAAACGCCATGCCCAGAACGAGTTTTGCTTTCAGAAACAAAGCAAAAAATCAAGATTTTTGGATTTGTGTCATGGAACTACCTTACTAAGTTAACCTGATATTAGGCTGCTTTTTTATGATAAGCGTTTTGTGCTTTCGTTTGTTCACCTCGAAACTTGGCGAAGAACGCAAATCTGGTCTCCCTGTTTCACAGCTCAGTAGGTCCCATGGCAGATTTTTCACACAATGCCATGTTTATAATTTAAAGTGAAATACAACAGTTCATGCTTTTGTAGAGCACTGAGAATTATTTACTTACCACCATGTCTGTGCTTTGCTTTTGACCACATCATATAAACAATTTGGCAGTGCTTTGAAAAGGTCAGCTGCAAACCTGGTCAAAATTCAATCAGACTGAACTATGAGTGCAGCAGCAAATGGTAAAAAAAAAAAAGCATCAAAGTGGTTAATCTGCATGGTGTGCGACACTCAAAATGGTGCAGTGACAAGGTAAGCAGCACCGTCTCATTTCATAAGAAATAATGGCACAGCCAGCACAAAAGTGGTTTTGCCAAGCATCACGTAAACACAGCTGACTGATTCAGTCTGTATCTGCTGTCCAAATACAAACAAAAGTCTAAGAATGGATTTAAGTTATTTTAGCTGACATATTTTATACTGTAATTTTAATTACAAAACACAATCAAAGGATACATATTGTTTTAAAGTAATGTTTCTTAGAGCTGATCCTAAAGTACCTCTGCCCAACATATTTTTATGTTTATCCACAACACACTAACTTCATGCTTGTTAATTAGCTGAGTTAAACCAGGTGTGTTGGCAGCAGAAAAAAAAAACAATAAAAACGCCCTCCAAGCACGGGACTAAGAAACACTGTCTGCGCAACCTTACTGGATTTAACATTTTGCATTACTTGCTTACAGAATTGTCATGTTTACTGTGAGCCTGTCAGTGTCCCATTCATTTCAGTCAAAACCTAGAACTTTGATATTAAAATATTTAAAAAATGAGATTAAAAATGTGATCACAATCCTAAGGCTTTTCCAAATAAAGATGCTAAATTATCCAAAAGAGCATGGCTTGGGACAACCTAGCTCAGTTCTCTGTTACTGGGCTATGTATCCTAATATTTGTTAAAAATAACAAATCAACATGCACAGGTGTTAATCTACTACACTATGAGTTTACCTGACTGCTCACTTTGAAGACATTGTTGTGCTTGTGTTATTGATTAAACTCCTGGATATAAAACAGCAACTTCTGTAAAGACCAACTCCAAACGTGTGATTTGAAAGCAGATTAATAAATACTCAAGTATACTACAGAGAGTGTGTTCTTGAAAAAACAAGAAACACATGGCAAAATAATAACCTAGGCTGTGTTTCAAACCACATTGTGCTGAAAATTACTAAATTACTAACTAGTACATATTAGTATGTATTTGCACTCTGTTCTAATAGAACTCCAACTCGTTTTTATTCTTCCTCTGTTAGATGAATGAAATAGAATGGTAGTAGGTAATGGCTATTAAATGTCATTACCTGATTCACCATAAAAACTAAGAATGTCAAAACCACACAAAAATAAGTGTAGACAAAAATACTGTGAAACTTCCTTGAGGCCATAGAGATATGACACAATATGCATGCTTTATATTAATTTTAATTTAACTGTATGTTGTCTGTAAATTATGATTTATTAGACCACCAAACCAATACATGCTCATGTACTGTCTTTGTTTCATCTGGTCAAGACTGACCATCACGCAACAGCAAAGATGTAGTACTGCATGAGTAAAAAGCCTCTTCTCCCATTCAAGACCGGTCACTGTCCATATTATTCTCATTACCAAGTTCCATCACCATTTCAAATGGACACCATGGGCTTAAATTGCCTTAACACAACATTTCTTCAAACATATGTGATGAAAGTGAAGAAAACAGTTAATAGCATATCTATTACCAAACCCAGCAAAGGAAGGAATATACTGACGAATGAAATAAGATGGCATGTACCTCTATATGTGCTATTATGTAGTTGTAATTAATGTAGATGAATAAAGGAAATATTGTGTATTGTGATATCACATAAAAGACATAGAGATTCCTCTAAGCAATTCAAAAAGATTTTTTGTTTAACACACTTTACCCTCTATTAGTTTCCTGGCCTGGTATTTCTGACTGTGTTCGTATAAGTAAGAAATATGAAGCCATACAGTACTTTCCTAGTTATTTTAAATGTAAAAAGCCCAGCCCTTACTACCTCCCTCCTCGAACCAGGTAGTCTCTGACAGTTATGTTCTTGCCAGTTTCTTTTATTTAGCTCCTTGCTTGACAAGTCTGAACACCTCTCCTCTGCATGTCCTCGTGGTCAAGGTTAAATGGGTGCATGGTAAATGCAGCAGATAATTTTTATTTCACTCAGAGTCGGTGTGTTTATTTTTATATTCGGCAATAAAAAGGTGAATTCCCCCTATGGTAATTCTTGGAATGTGCTAGTAACAAGAGAATAAAATGTCAGGCTGTCATAGACTGTAAAGTAAGAATTTAAAACAAATCCACATCTTCACATGAAAAAAATAAATCCTTCTTTGTATCATTGAAACTTGTGCGGATGGATGTGTCCTACCCTGCTGTTTGTGTTTTATCAATGAATGGTAGTTTTATATAAGCTGCAGTTGGGAGAATACATTTAAAATTAGTGGTAATGGCAATTAGTTATTAGACTCTACAATGATATGCCACCCACTGAGCCACCATGTCACCCTTTTATGGTCAGAAAAGGATGCTATCGACTTGGCCAGGTGTCTGAGGGAGGTAAGGTTGGCAGGGGGTCTTCACATTACTGCTGCAAAAACTGTCTGGTCAAGTTATAAGCTAAAACTAGACAGGTGGGTTGGATGGAAAGGGTGCAGGAGGAAAATCCATACAAAATTTGAAATGGTTTAAAGTGCACAGACGCACTATTTTTTAATATAAATTTAAATGCATTTTTGTGATTCTTGAGCTGTCAGCAGTTCATCTCCTTATTGACAAACTTTGACAAGTGATTTATCATGACTGCAAAACTTGCTATAGTTATTCTAGTAACAATTAGTGCTCAGCAGAGGTACTAGGTGCTGCAGAAACAGCGTGTTCAAAAACCGTTTTGGCATCTTATAATTGTGTTGTGTGATACTCTGTGATCACCTGGCCCATCCAGGTGACATCCCATACTGACTTAAACTAATTTATGACCTAGTGGGTGCTTGTACTGCTGGACCCTGTTGCAGCTTCTGTCAGTTTAATAACTGAGTAATGTTATGTTTTACCTTTAATATCCAGTCTGCACCCAAAACTCCAGCACCCTGTATAACGAGGTCTGTGGTAGCTGGTGAACGTGCCCCGGGTTCCCAGCGAAGCAGACATTACAGAGCTCAGAGAACAAAGGCCTCTTATACCAGGCCTCCTAATTAGTGCTGATCACCCGCAGCCGTGGGGCTGACTACTTAAGCCAGCTCCACACAGCAGCGGGTGTCGCACCTTTGTTTGTTTTCCGGTCCGTGGTGGCAGTCGTCCACACGTTCGTAGCCTTAGCTGGTAGCCCTGGTGGCGTATGCCATTCGGGTAAGTAAAACCGCAAGGTTTGAGGTAACTGGTATGTTCTGTTGGTCTCGTAGATATAGTGTGGTGCGACGCGGTGCAGTCCTCGAACTGCAGTTCATTTTGCGCTAGCAGTTAGCGTTAGCGGTTTCACTCAGCGCTGTGTTAAAGCGCTGAAAGTATTCTGGCATCAGTGCCTTCAGTTATTCTGAACATTGGATTCTCCAACCGCTGGGTGGCGACTCCGCTGAGCAAGCGGTTGCCGCGCTAAAGACCCCGGTTCGAATCCGCAGTCTAGAACTGCCTAACTTTGTTTATTTGTTTCTTTCTGGTTTCAGATTGGTGTGTCAGCTCCGCGATCCAGGGCGCGCCGACCGGTCACTGCGATTGTTAGTCGCGGTGTTGGGTCTAGCGCTCCTCGGAGTTCCCCTCCTCTCCCTTCGCTCCTAAGCGTATTAGGGGTTCTCGCGCTCCCGTTTTCCAGCACCACTACAGTGCGGTGGTAACGCTCCCGGCTGCCACGCGGCTGACCGGGGTTCGCGTCCCGCTTCCTTCTGTTTTGGTTTCACTTTGTTTATTTTTCATTTAGCTGCGCCAGCAGCTCCGTCGGAGTTTCCGATCGGGTTTTTTGTGTTCTGTTTTTCGTTTGCTGTTTATCTTTCTGTTGTCCTTATAATTAAATAAAATATTATTATTTTTATTTACTTCTGCATTTGCGTCCTTTCTTCCCACGTGACAGAAAGGTGCGACCTACCATGGACGCAGCAGAAACGCCACCCCCTATCGACGTATTACGCCACCAGGGTGTGGCGTTAGGCAGGCACGAGGTGGCCATTAGCCAATTGGCGCAGCAGGTAGCTGCGCTTAGCCAGCAGTCTCCAGCTTTAGGAGCCGGCCCACACCCCCCACCCCATTCGGGAGGATGTGGAAGCCGCGACACCCCCATTCCTCCTCCTGAAAGATATTCGGGAGAGGCCAAGAGGTGCCGTGGCTTCCTCCTCCAGTGCGCGCTAGCCTTCGAGTTGCAGCCCTCCCGCTACCCCACAGAGCGGTCGAGGGTTGCCTATATCGTTTCTTTATTGACTGGCCGAGCCTTGGAATGGGCTACCGCCCTCTGGGAGCAGAACGCTCCGGAATGCTCATCCGAAAGCGCCTTTAAGGAGGCCTTAAAGGAGACCTTCTTCCACCCCTCGGGGGGTCGTGAGGCAGGCCCACGCTTACTTGAGCTAACCCAAGGTAATCGGCCAGTCGTAGATTACGTAATCGAATTTAGGACACTAGCGGCGGAGTGTGGGTGGGATGAGGGCTCTCTCACCGCCATCTTTCATCGTGGCTTATCGGAGAAGATAAAGGATGAGCTGGCCACCAGGGACTGTCCAACGACCCTTAAGGCCTCCTATACGCTGGCCACAGCCATCGATACCCGTCTTCGCCAGCGAAACCGGGAGCGGGGTACCTGCCCCCCGTTTACCCGCTTGCTGGCGCCCCCTAAGTCTCCTCCACCGGCCCTGGATCCCGAACCCATGCAGTTGGGCTCAGCCCGTGCCAATGCCCGTTCGGCATCGGGTTCGTTCTCCCGACCTCGGCGGCCGGAAAACATCTAGGCCGCTCTCGAGTCAGGGACTCGGGAGTGAGCCGACCTACCATCCCTGCCCAAGGTCTGCTTTTGCAGGCCCGGTTGTCCTGGGGCCTCGGGAACACAAACCTTCAGGTTTGTGTCGATTCAGGTGCGGTGGAGAATTTCATTGATAGCGATCTGGTACACAGGCTGGGGATTGAGGTCCAACCGCTAGCATCACCAGTGTCGGTCCATGCGGTGGATGGCCGACCTGTAGCGGGCAGCCCGATAACCCAACGGACAAGACCTCTCACGTTGCGTCTGCAAAACCACGAGGAACGGATTACCTTTCTTGTAACTCACGTTCCTCACCTCCAGGTGGTTTTGGGGTATTCGTGGCTGCAAAGACACAACCCTCAGATCGACTGGGCCACCGGATCAATCTTCATCTGGGGAACGCGGTGTCGCGACTCGTGTTTGCTGCAAGGTGGCACGGGTTCTGCTCCGACGGAACCGAAGATGGAGGTGCCGGATTTGGCAGCTGTTCCCCCTGTGTACCATGACTTACGGGAAGTTTTTAGCAAGTCCCGGGCGCAGGACTTGCCCCCCCACAGACCGTTCGATTGCGCCATCAATCTTTTGTCCGGCACTACTCCTCCTAGGGGGCGCCTTTTTTCGCTCTCCGGTCCAGAGAAGGTGGCTATGGAGGAGTATGTGCGTGAGGCACTTAAACAGGGGTTCATCCGTCCTTCCTCCTCCCCAGCTGGGGCAGGGTTCTTTTTTGTGAACAAAAAGGACGGCACCCTGCGCCCCTGTATCGATTATCGCGGTCTGAACGCCGTTACGATCAAGGATCGGTACCCGCTGCCGCTGATGGCCACGGCTTTCGAAGCCCTTCAGCGAGCTTCTGTTTTTTCCAAGCTCGATCTTCGCAGCGCGTACAATTTGATCCGGATCAGGCAGGGGGATGAGTGGAAGACTGCGTTCATTACGCCCACTGGCCACTATGAATACCGGGTGATGCCATTTGGGTTAATGAATGCCCCCGCAGTCTTCCAGAGATTTATCAATGAGGTCTTGCGGGAGACTCTTGGTAAATTCGTCTATGTTTACTTAGACGATATTCTTATCTTTAGTCGGTCCATCGACGAGCATATAGGGCATGTCCGACGAGTTCTCCAGCTTTTGCTTGACAACCATTTAATAATAATAATAATAATACATTTTATTTATATAGCGCTTTTCAAGATACTCAAAGACGCTTTACATAAGACAAATAATCAAAACAAATACGTACATACACCATACAAATCAAATCATAGTACAAAATCAAAATAGTACATCAACATCAAGAATAATTAAGATAAAAACAAAGAGAGCAGCATAAGACAGTTCATTAAAAATTAGCTAAATTATGAGAGAGAACAACAAATATAGAACAATTTCTTAAAATTAGACAGAAACAGGACAGATTTACATGCAATCAGGAAACTGAAAACTTTACAAGTTTTAGGATCTAGGACTTCACATTTCTGTCGTGATCTAAGTATAAAAACTATTAAAAAGAATAGCAAAAATAAAAGCATTTATTTCGTGTTGTCAAACTGGAGAAGTCAGTCTTTCACTCCCCCACGGTTTCGTTCCTGGGGTTTGTAGTGGCCGAGGGCACCCTGCGCATGGACTCGGCTAAGGTATCAGCTGTGGAGAAGTGGCCAACTCCAAGTTCTTTACGCCAACTGCAAAGGTTTTTGGGCTTTGCAAACTTTTTTCGGCGTTTCATTAAGAACTTTAGCTCAGTCGCCTCTCCGTTAACGGACCTTACAGGAAAAGGTCCGTTCCGATGGACGGTGCAGGCCCAACAAGCTTTTGACGAGCTAAAAACACTCTTGACAACTGCTCCCGTTTTACAGTTGCCCGACCCAGAGGAACCCTTCGTTGTCGAAGTGGATGCCTCCGAGGTCGGAGCTGGGGCAGTTTTGTCCCAAAGAGTGGGGCCAGAGAAGAAGCTGCATCCATGTGCCTTCTTCTCGCACCGCCTGACTCCAGCCGAGCGGAACTACCCGGTTGGAGACAGGGAACTCTTGGCCATTAAGTTGGCGTTAGAGGAGTGGCGACACTGGCTCGAGGGGGCCAATCATCCTTTTCTTGTCTGGACGGATCACAAAAATCTGTCATTCATCCAGCAAGTCAAGAGGATGAACTCCCGTCAGGCCCGGTGGTCCTTATTTTTTGGAAGGTTCAATTTTACACTGTCTTATAGACCGGGGTCCAGAAACGTCAAACCGGACGCTCTGTCTAGACAGTGGGAACCGACCAGGCCGGAGACCGGACCTGATCCCGTGATCCCCTCGACCCTGATAGCGGCCCCAGTCACATGGGGCATATCGAAGGTCATTCGGGATGCCCACCGGGCTGAACCCGACCCCGGTGGGGGACCTCCTGACAGACTGTACGTACCTTCATCCGTACGGCGTCAGGTTTTTGAATGGGCCCATGCTTCCCCATTTTCGGCGCACCCAGGTGTGACTAAGTCCCTGGTCTTGCTGCGCCGAAGATTTTGGTGGCCGGGGATGGAGAACCAGGTACGTGACTTTGTCCGTGCTTGCTCTGTGTGTGCTCTGAACAAGACACCCAGAGAGCGCCCGCGGGGCCTCCTTCATCCGTTGCCAATACCTGCTAGACCGTGGTCCCACATTTCTCTGGACTTTGTGACAGGCTTGCCAAAATCCAGAGGGTTCACGGCGGTATTGGTAATTGTCGACCGGTTTACCAAATCTTGCCTTTTTATCCCACTGCCCAAGCTACCATCCGCCATGGGTACTGCGCAAATCATCCTGAATCATGTGGTGAGAGCACATGGGGTCCCATCAGACATTGTGTCTGATCGGGGTCCACAGTTTGTAAGCCAGTGCTGGCGGGCCTTTTGCCAACTTCTTGGCGCCACGGCCAGCTTATCCTCCGGCTACCACCCGGAGTCGAATGGGCAGTCGGAGAGGCTGATCCAGGATCTGAGCAAGATGCTCAGGTGCCTGACGGCAGGGAATCCGACCACGTGGTCGGATAAGTTGATATGGGCAGAGTTTGCTCACAACACCCTGCATCATTCGGCGATTGGAATGTCACCGTTTGAGGCTCAGTTCGGGTACCCTCCGCCGCTCTTTCCTGAGCAGGAGCAGCAGGTAGCGGTCCCGTCTGTACAGCTTCATGTCCGCCGCTGCCGCGCCGCCTGGCGCAAAGCTAGGCAGGCACTTGTGGCCACCCAGCGCTCTGTGAAGCGCAAAGCTGACCGCAGGCGGCAGCCGGCTCTTACCTTCCGGCCAGGCCAACGAGTACTTGTGTCAACGAGGGATCTCCCCGTTCGAGGTGCCCCACATAAGTTGGCACCCAAGTACATTGGTCCGTTCAAGGTGGTAAAGCGGATTAATCCGGTGACGTATAGGTTGGAGCTTCCTCCCCGTATGAAAGTGCATCCAACCTTTCATGTCTCCCATCTCCGACCATTTATGTGCGGGGGAGTTTTACCCCCTCCCCAACCTCCCGCCCCTCGTATCATCCAGGGTGCCCCTGCCTTCACCGTCCGCCGGTTGCTTGACAGCAGGAAGGTTCAGGGTAGCACCCAATACTTGGTGGATTGGGAAGGTTACGGCCCTGAGGAACGTTCATGGGTACCGGCTCGCCAGATCCTGGACCCTGAACTGATCCGCGAGTTCCGGCGCAACCGAGCTGCGGGTCTTGGGACCTCAGGAGCTGTCCCTAGAGGAGGGGGTTCTATAACGAGGTCTGTGGTAGCTGGTGAACGTGCCCCGGGTTCCCAGCGAAGCAGACATTACAGAGCTCAGAGAACAAAGGCCTCTTATACCAGGCCTCCTAATTAGTGCTGATCACCCGCAGCCGTGGGGCTGACTACTTAAGCCAGCTCCACACAGCAGCGGGTGTCGCACCTTTGTTTGTTTTCCGGTCCGTGGTGGCAGTCGTCCACACGTTCGTAGCCTTAGCTGGTAGCCCTGGTGGCGTATGCCATTCGGGTAAGTAAAACCGCAAGGTTTGAGGTAACTGGTATGTTCTGTTGGTCTCGTAGATATAGTGTGGTGCGACGCGGTGCAGTCCTCGAACTGCAGTTCATTTTGCGCTAGCAGTTAGCGTTAGCGGTTTCACTCAGCGCTGTGTTAAAGCGCTGAAAGTATTCTGGCATCAGTGCCTTCAGTTATTCTGAACATTGGATTCTCCAACCGCTGGGTGGCGACTCCGCTGAGCAAGCGGTTGCCGCGCTAAAGACCCCGGTTCGAATCCGCAGTCTAGAACTGCCTAACTTTGTTTATTTGTTTCTTTCTGGTTTCAGATTGGTGTGTCAGCTCCGCGATCCAGGGCGCGCCGACCGGTCACTGCGATTGTTAGTCGCGGTGTTGGGTCTAGCGCTCCTCGGAGTTCCCCTCCTCTCCCTTCGCTCCTAAGCGTATTAGGGGTTCTCGCGCTCCCGTTTTCCAGCACCACTACAGTGCGGTGGTAACGCTCCCGGCTGCCACGCGGCTGACCGGGGTTCGCGTCCTGCTTCCTTCTGTTTTGGTTTCACTTTGTTTATTTTTCATTTAGCTGCGCCAGCAGCTCCGTCGGAGTTTCCGATCGGGTTTTTTGTGTTCTGTTTTTCGTTTGCTGTTTATCTTTCTGTTGTCCTTATAATTAAATAAAATATTATTATTTTTATTTACTTCTGCATTTGCGTCCTTTCTTCCCACGTGACACCCTGTCCTTGTTTTGCTGACTAAAGTAGAACATAAGCCATCTATTTTTCCAATCTCAGGAACATGACCACACCCAGTCCTTTCTGAGAAAAGTAAAAGAACACAGGAATGAAAGGAATAGATACAGATAAAATAAAAATGTACTGTACATGCTGTGAGCAGAGCCATGCCTGTTAAACGTTTAAATGAGATTTATGTTCCATTTTTTCACAAGTGCTTACAGGGTTTTAATGTTCTTGTGGGTGAGTATGTGTGGGAGGAGCCCTAGAGAGATTTCGGTGGAAACTGATGCAGGAGGGTGAAAGACAAGGTCAGTGAGTGTGTGTCAGAGAGGTTATGCAGTTCCAGCTGTGGTTCCAGATCTGTCGTGACAACGAGACACTGCCACAGCATTCATCTGGCTCATATAATTGCTAACACTTTCCTTTTTGCTCATTGATGACCCTGATCAGTTATCGGTTTTATGTGCTTTTTGTCCTCCCTGGGCAATCCTGAAAAGCCTAAACATGAAACAGATGCATGATGGTCTCGCTTAGCTTTCAAAGCAAGTGCTTTAACAAACCAGTCAACCATGATGGACTGGGCCTATTTAACACGAACAGGAATATGTTGTATAACAAAGGCTAGTCTGCCATGTGATTTGAATTACTTAACATTGAATTAATGCCGTTTTGTCACAGAACTGCAGGCACTGTTCCACAATGATGGAAATGACAGATTTTAAACAATTCAGTCATTTCCACTTCTTTACCGCAATTCTGTTATAAACACTGCTGCCATACCAGCTGAGAAAGACTGTTACACGTATGAAGCCACAGATGGCAGTAGCTGACTCCAAACTCCTATAATGAGCTTTATATTGGGTTTTAGAGATAGTAAATACCAACATCAAGAAATTTACACTTTATTAATGACTGGTCTTTATACTTGACAATTACATAAGCTTTTGCTGACAATTGAAATAAAGTAATCATGCCTAGATTTAGGCAATTGATCCCATTGATCATGACAAATTACTTTAAGCTCCATCTGATTGCATTGTAAGAGCAGTCTTCTAGTCTGGGATTTCGATGGGTCACTCAAGAACATTCAGAGACTTGCGTCCAAGCTATTTCAGTGTTGTTTTGGCTGTTTGCTTCAAATTATTGTCATGTTGCAGGGTAAATTATTTGCCGCATTTATCTGTTCTTCAATTTGTGCCAGTCTTAATGTCCATGCCAGCATACCACCATCATAGCATGAATAGGGATGAATTGGTGCTCGGTCTAGCATGTACTCTTTGCCTTTTAAAGCTTGTGGCACATAGAAACTGGATTTATAATGTATATGCTGGCTTCATCAGAAAGGTAGTCAAAACATGCCCGAACCTCTTTGTCAGCCAATTGTTTCCATTAGCTGTGGGTGTAAAATAACTTTCTATTCTAGGTCACACAAATGCATCCATACCAACAGAGCTGAATCAGTTATTTAAAAAAAGAAGCTTTATTTGCCTCATGCAGTATCCTTTAACATAAGTGACTTAAAATAAACCTGACTTGGAAAAATCTGCCTAATCTTAATAGAATGTTCTTTTATAACCCTTGTGGTTCACTTGATTGGGTGAAGTCTAACTAACCCTATTTGTATTAACACTTAATAATCAATTAGAAATCTTTAGTCAAAATTAAAAAATGCTTACATTTAACATTCATATACATTCACCTATATTTGAATACAAATATATATTCCATATTGTGATTTATCTTAGAAGCATTAACCTAATTTTTGGTAGTGATTACATTTACATTTTCAGCATTTAGCAGACGCTCTTATCCAGAGCGACTTACAGAAGTGCTTCTATAGTGAACATTTTATTTCTCAAGTTTAGGTAAACAACAGTCGAAGAACATAAATCTGCTAAAACCTGTTAGAACCAAAGTGCCCTTTTTAATCGTTTTTTAAAGACAGCAAGAGACTCAGATGTTCGGACAGACAGAGGAAGTTCATTCCACCACTTCGGCGCTAGAACAGAGAACAGCCTTGATGCTTGTCTTCCTCGAGTCCTGGGTGGAGGATCAAGTCGAGCGAGACTAGTGGCTTGGAGGTTGCGTGGTACAGAGCGGGGTTTGATTAGACCCCGAAGGTAGCTTGGGGCTGGTCCATTTTTGGCTTTGTAGGCGAGCGTCAGTGTTTTAAACTGGATGCGTGCAGCTACAGGAAGCCAGTGAAGAGAACGTAGCAGTGGGGTGATGTGGCAGTGTTTGGGTTGGTTAAAAACCAGACGTGCAGCTGCATTTTGAATGAGCTGTAAGGGTTTAATCGTGGACATGGGAGCTCCAGCCAGAAGGGAGTTGCAGTAGTCCAGCCGTGAGATTACAAGTGATTGCACCAGAATCTGGGTAGCTTCCCTGGAGAGAAATGGACGAATCTTCCTGATGTTGTACAGGAGGAACCGGCATGATCTTGTCATGTTGGCTATATGAGGAGAGAATGTCAGCTGGTTATCGAGGACAACACCAAGACTTCTTACCTTATCAGATGGTCTGATCTGGGAGTCATCCAGAGAAATTACTAGGTCCTGGGTTGGAGACTGATCTCCAGGAATGAGCAACATCTCTGTCTTGCTGGGATTAAGTTTTAGATGATGAGCCGACATCCATTGTGAGATATCTTGCAGATATGCTGAGATGCGAGCTGAGACTTGCGTGTCTGAAGGAGGAAATGACAGAACGAGCTGAGTGTCATCTGCATAGGAGTGGTAGGAGAAGCCATGGGAGGCTATGACCTTGCCCAGAGAGCTGGTGTAGATAGAGAAAAGAAGTGGGCCAAGTACAGAGCCCTGAGGAACACCGGTTGAGAGAGTGCATGGGGGAGATATGGATCCCCTCCATGACACTTGGTAGGAGCGCCCTTCCAGGTAGGAGGCCATCCATTGCCATGCTGAACCTGTTACTCCAAGGTTGGAGAGAGTGGTCAGGAGAATGCTGTGATTCACTGTGTCGAAGGCTGCAGAGAGGTCAAGAAGAATAAGGACAGATGACAGTTTGGCTGCTTTGGCTGCATGAAGCTTCTCAGTAACAGCTACAAGAGCTGTTTCTGTAGAATGCGCTGCCTTGAAGCCAGACTGGTACGGATCGTGGAGGTCATTCTGAGTGAGAAAGGCAGATAGTTGGTTATAGACAGCACGTTCAAGAATTTTGGATAGAACAAACCATTACAATTGACTATAAGTGGTGACAAATTCTATGCCCACAGCTGTCTTTTGTCAAGGTCGGGAAGAAAACCCAAACTGTCACTTTACGCTGAGAGGATATTTATTAGGATAATTATATGTAATCTAAGAACCACCACAGAACCACAATCTTAATACATGGGTGACACTACACAATCAAACAAAATTCACACAGCCATGGTTTTACAGGCTGCTGTACAAGAAAAGATACCCTGCTCCAAACTGTGTAACTTAAAGCTTGACTGCAATTTGTTACTAATTACATCAGCAAAGAAAACACAGCCGCAGGGGCATCTTTTTTGCATGGCAATTTAAGGTTCATGGCAACATAAATTTTGCTTGTATTGCGTGTCATCTATGTTTCAGGGCTTCTAATTCATAGCAGGTTTGTTAGTGGTGGTTCTTGGATAACATCTGCCAATCCAGATAAATGTCCTTTTAAAACTTTCTACACCAATACATTAATAAAGTTGGTGTGTGTATTTTTTACAACTTTTAAAATATTTTCCAAAACTCATGAACATACATGAAATTTAAATAAAAACGTGCATTTTCGACAAATATGTTCTATAAATGTAGGTACAGAGCAGCTGCAGAAATCATCAAAACCCCAAGACATGATATAAAGCTAAAGCTGGGGAATGAAATCCTCTTTTACAAGGGTGAGTTACAGACACCAGCCCAGCACAGAAATTAATGTGTAATTTTTCTTTCCACAGTTACTGCCATGTTGGCAAGCAAACCTGTAGCAACAGAAAACTAGTATTTAGTATACTCATATTGTAGCAGCTGCAACAGAATTAAAAAAGGCTATTTTTTATTCTTTAATATAGAAGCTTCTAGTCTGTTATATTACATTACCTAAAAGTGTGAGAAATGCTAATGTGGCAAAATCACTTTTTTGTTTGTTTGGTTTTTGTTGTTTTGGTTTTTTGTACTGAAAGACACAGATGATTTTGACTGCTCTGACACATGGTTATTGTTTGTCTTTTACAAGAAAGTGTAGAGGGACATACAGGCAATTCATACTGTTATAGATGTTCGTACAGAGACATTTTGTGAAAGACATGAGGATGAGGAGAAACTACATGATTAAGGATGTCTTTAAAGGATTTGTAAAGCTTTACAGCATGAAGATATCCCTAAAGTTCATTCAAATGTATATGTGGCACTTAAATGTGTTATTAGGATTTAATTGTCATGTTTTATACATTGGTTACATTCATGACAAGATGGGTAGTTACATTTAATGTCAAGTTCAATGTCAAATAGGGCTGGGTATCGCCACTAATTTCCTGGATCGATTCGATTCGATTCACAAGGTCCCGATTCGATTCGATTTCCGATTCGATTCAATTCATTTCGATTCAACACAGTTAGGCATATTTGAGTTACATTAACAGGTTTTGTTTAAATATGTAAAGATGTTCAGAGAACGAATGTGATAATTGTACAAAGTACATAATATTTTCATTATTAAAAATATTTGTGTATTTTGTTTACATAAATAATTAATCCAAAACAGAAAACAGTAACATTCATTTTTTATTATTATTTTATATGTCTGACACACTACAACATGTAAACATACACCTGGCTGTTGAACAGCTTATGCCAACTTTACACTACACGACTTTCTGATTTGCCGGGTTGCTGTAATGTTCACACTACACGACTCATGGGTGATGGGGGGTTTTACACTACACCATCTATCACCAACTGGAATCACAGGTGAGCTTCTCTGGTCTCCAAAACCACGTTTTGTCACGAAAACAAACGTGAGAAGTGACGATGGGTTTAATGATACCACGTCCAAAAATGCACATCAACAAGTAGCAAGAGATCAAGTGAGAAAAATAAAGGAATCTGAGTGGATTTGGCAACACGAACAGAATGGCTTGTTCTGTAGTAAGTTGGAGGTTAATAAATATTTTGTTTTGTAGAGAACGATCAGGTCAGAAATACTTTAAAACTTGTGTGCTGATGTATTCTGATAGAAACTATATTATGCCCCTGTACCACCTGTTTATAACCTCTCCCCTGTGTTTCCCCTCGCTGTTTCTCACATTGATTGAGAGCCGAGTTTTGATCGCAGAGCGAACACCGAGTTCCTCCCGAACCTAGCGCTGACCCGTCGCCGAGCGAAAATCAGGGCAAAAATCGTGTAGTGTGAACCAGGCATAACTTGAGCTTCTGCCATGCTGAACTGATGTGCAGGTCAGATCTCGTTGCGGTGGCTGGTCACGCGAAATTAAAGAAGGTAACCATAGTAACAGATTTCCGTGTACACCGTAAAAAGGGGCGTATTTAAAAGATCGATCTCCCATTTATATGAATCGATATCGGATCGTTCAAATAAAGATCGATTCGAATCGAAAAATCGATTTTATAAACCCACCCCTAATGTCAAACATCATCACATGCAATTTTGTTTCTCCAATTCACCTCACTTGCATGTCTTTGAACTGTGGGGGGAAACCGGAGCTCCCTGAAACCCATGCAGACACAAGGAACAACGTGCAAACTCCACACAGAAAGAATCTGAACCACCTGGGAATCAAACCCAGGCTCTTCTCACTGTGAGGCAACAGTGCTACCCACTGAGCCACCCTGCTGTCCTCAGCCCCAAAGTAAAAACATCTTGACAACTCTGAATCTTTGTTATTGGGTGTCTGTGGCACAGTAGGGTTTAAACCCTGAACCTTTGCTATAGGTTTAAGTACCAAGTGTAAGTCCTTATCTGATATTCTAAAAAACAATTTATTATAGCTTAAGACAGTTTGGTTGAATAGAAAATTCCCCAATAACAATATGAAAAGATAGTTGTAAAGGTAATGCTTTGAGTAACATCAATTCATGTCCTGAATTGTATTTTGTCCAAGGCAGAAAAAGGGCAACAGGTGAGGAATAAATGTCTACTTACAAATTCATAGAACTTCTGGAACGGTGATATTTAAACTGTTATCTGGGCCCCCTTGGGAAGCAAAGGCAGTTGCTTAAGGTGTATAGATACAATGGTTGGTTAAGACCATCTGCAGACCATTCGCTGTTTAGTTATAATCAAAAGAGCATGTGCACAAGATGTTATAGTCATGAAAAGGTGCTATAAAGCATAAATCTGTTTCAAAATACTATTATACTTTTTATTATAACTGGATAGCACCATTGTAGTCAGTGTTTTTGTTTATAAAGTACTGTTGCAAGAAAGCTCATTCTGTTCTGTTTTAATAGCTCATAAAATGTGGTCTGAACTTCGTTAAAATTATTATAGTAACAGACAAAAACATTTAGCAGAAACTAATCACTTTTTATGTTTTACTTTTTATGACTTCATTAAACCTTTAACCTTTTACAATACAGACTTAAAATGTACACTACGGAAACTTATTTAACCACTTCTATTTTTGTTGTTAATATATTTGTGATGCCTGGAAATGCTAACAAAGACTGTGGAAACAGTTTCTTCCCTAACAGGGCAGGTTGTGGTGAAGCCCTGTATTGGAAAGAATTGAAAACAATAAAGTGCGAAATGCTTGACCAAGGTAGAATAATACTGTGGATAGAAACAAATACATCAGGTAGCCAAAATAACAGAAACAAAGTAACAAATGACACAAAAACATTTGCACCTTGCAGCTAAGCAAGGGGATAGAAAAGGGATGTGCATAACTGAGAATTGGTTGTCACAATATGACAGCCTGTTCCAGTCATCTGTGACAACGCAGTTCTCTGAAAAATAAGAAAGCTAGGAAACCCTAAACACAAACCAGTGACGGTGAAACACAAGTGGTAAGCCCATTACCATAAACTGGTACTGGCTTGCTCATCCAGGGTGGTTCAAATCATAACACTCCCAATCTGCCAACAACACCAGCTGACTTCCCTGAAAATAAGGAATTTGTGCCGGCCTCATACAGCAGCAAAAAAAATGCACCGGACCAAGCTCGGGATTATGGTTCCAGAGAAAAGCAGGTTTGCCAGACAGAGGAACTGGCAAATTTGTGAAAGAAAAACTGTAATATATAGAAAAATTCCCACCTGATTTGATGCACTGATTTATTGGTACCTGTATCTATTCCTTATTACAAAGAAGCTTTTGTGTGTCTTTGTGATGTTTTGCTTGAACAGTCTGCTTCATAGCAACACAACAGGTCTGAATTTATATCTGACTTGGCAATACATTTGTTTTTCTTCTACTGAAGCCTAATGTTGCATCATTACTGTTACATTACAAGATAAATTACCTCTGAGTTTTAAATTACATTTACTGATACCGCTTAAAGGGGGATGTCCATCCACAGCATTACAACCCTTGGCCATGCTTCACAGCGAACATGAGGTTTGGGTGATTATATTTCTTGGACTGGAATGGGTTATTCTGTGGTAAAATCCCAGGAACACAATCTCTGCACATGTTTTGGCATTAAATAAAATATGTCCATTCACATGTAATTGTAGCATTGTTTGTCACTTGTTTAGCTATATTATAATATATTTCATATGTCTACATAATCTAAAGTCACTTTTCCTATTAAAACACTAGCAGGTTCAGTCTTCATAACTAAAGCGTTAGCCTTCAATGCCCCTAAAACAAACCATCTTTTAACTCCCCTAGATAGCTTCCTCATGCCATCATGATCCAGAAGTAAGGTCAACTGGACATGCTCAGCATTTTTGTACATGCTAAAATCAATTTCTAAACTGTATCATTTCCAAAAGCAACTGCACTTTTTATGGTTCTTCACTCATTTATTAAGAAATACTTTTAATTTGTTACCTGTCTGTAGATATAAAGTGTTGCATTTGTTGTTTGTTAAATATGGCTTTTTTTCTTAGTATGTATGCATTATTATCAAAACAGTAAAGAACAGGTCATATTTTAGAAGCTTTCCATAAAGAAATCCCAGAAAGTTCACAAACTGTATCACCTATGAAACAGGCAGCAAAGTGAGTTAATATTTCCACAAGTGAGATGCTATGAATAGCTGCCAGATATACAGTATGTCACCTGAAAAAGAAAAAAGAAAAACAAAAATAGCATAACGGAAAATGTAAATTTAGATGGAAGAAAGCGATGAGCAACAAGTCAGAGGGAAACTGTTGGGACATGAGTCTGCACAAACACTTGCATAACATGAACATGCACGTTGTAGCAACGTGCCTAATAAGGAATCACTTATCACAAAAATGCATCACACAGAAACAGTAAACATACAAACATAACAAATGACGACAAGAAACTATATAAATAAATCCAGCTGCAAAACATTTTATCCATCCAACACGCATAATAAACGTACATTAGTTATTTTAAAGGTGAACTTTTAAATGTTAAAATGTTTTTGTTCTTCACGTTCCAGATACGGTAGAAAAAAACTAAAGAAAATTGTTAAACCAGTATGATTAAAGCAGTTGTACTGTGAGGCTAGAAAAAAACTGGCAATGCATTTGCATCCAAACAACAATCAGGCAGACCAAAAGTGACCACAGCACACTGACCAATCCATTCCTCTGAGACATGATAAACCCTTTAGTTTGGATCTTCGTAGATCTTTTGTACAGATAATGACCCTTAACACACCTCAAACCCCAACAACTGCTTTAAAACCAAGGAGTGGTGTCACCTGACCTTAACCTCACTGAGCATTTATACGGGCACTTGAAGACAGAGAAAGCCAAGAATTTAGTAATGTCACTATATGTTTTTTGAAATATTGTCGGAATTATGCAAGGAAAACATGAATAATTTCATATTGCACAAACGTATGTAGTCCACACAAACTCAATTTCATGCAATTATTACAAAAAAAGAGGAAGCATTCACAAATAATAACACTAATTATGTTTTGTAATACAAACATTGCATTAAATTTAAGAAAATAATATTTTCCATATTTTTCCTAATAGATTTTGATCAAGATTTTGGAGTATGTCTGTTGGAACTTGTGCCCATATAGTCCAAAAAGCATTTGTAAGGTCAGACACTGATGTTGGAGAGAAAGACTCACAATCAACAACCAACTATACAGTAGGTGTTTAGTGTGGTTGAGGTCGGAGCTCTGTGCAGACCACTGAAGTTTTTAAGGACAGTGAAGTCCTTAGTGAAGAATGGTCAAAACACCTAAACTCAATATTGAGAAGGGATGTCCATATACTTTTGGCCATATAAGTTATGTTCTACAGAGGCTATATATTCTTAAATCTTTTGGAGCATGTTTCTCTCAGACAAGTCTGTAATAGCCAGGTGTCACTGTGAGCCCACAGCTGGACACTTCAAGGCTTTTGGAAACACTCCTATCCCAGCTGGCACTAGCAAACTCACTAATTACACACCAGACACTCTCCTGTCATACATACTCATCTTCACACTCCCTAATTGAAAGGCAGGACTGTGCTCATGGCAGTTGCAAATATATGAGCAGGAGATAAACTAAGCCAGAACACATTAGAGCTGCGTTAATGACAATGAATGAAGTTATGATAATTGCCCATAGGTCATTCAGTTCCAGATGTTGGGGAGTACATGGCACATAGATGGTAAAATGTGTGGATCACTGGCAAATTTACTACAGTTCATCCTTATCCACATCTATTTAGGGAAATGCCAGCAGTCTTGCTTTACCGAAATATGTATCTGCGTCATTTTAATGTGTGCTTGACAGCCGTGCACTGAAAGTCAGAAATACGATGGAACTGTAATACGTAGGGTGTGTAAAATGCAGGAAGCGGATCCAGCAGCCTCATGTGTCATCGAGTAGCCTGATCTCCATCAATCAAGCCATACTAACAAGCTTCTAGCAACCCAAAATATTGCAACATAACTTTTGTGTTTCTAGGCAACGCAGCTTTAATCTTTATTGCATAAAAATCGTGTAGAGTGATAATATAAATGTAAATATGCAGGACTAGTTTAGCATTTAAAAAGATTTTTTAACAAAAAACAGCTGGTGTGACAGTGGTAGCTTAGTGGGCAGAGCTGTGGGTTACCAACTGGAAGGTTGTGGGTTTAGATTTCAGCTCTGCTATGCAGCCACTGTTGGGCCCTTAAGCAAGGCCCTTAACCCTCTCTGCCCCAGGGGTGCCATACAATGGCTGCCCCTGCACTTTGAAATGTACAATTTACAAATCTGAGATTTACGATTGTAATTTTTTACAATTGGACCAAACCCAATGCTATTAATAAAGGGTCAAGGGACTAAATGACTAAATGAAAAGTTGCAAGAGGTGAAAGAGTTGCAGTCGTGGTATTGGAAAGAGGAAAATAGAGAAAATGTAAAACAAATAGTTCAAAATCAAGAACTTAAATCTCTTTTCCACAAATGTATTCAAGCCCTCTATTGAATACTTTGATGAAGTCCCTCTGGCAACAATTACAAGTGCAAATCTTCTTGAATATGTCTCTACAAATAGTGCACATCTGGATTTGGGCAGTTCATCCAGTAAACTGCCATACTCAGGTCTCTCTGTGGATGTTTAATGGAGTTTAAGTCTGTGGCATGGCTCGGCCATTTACAGGACATACAGAGACTTGCCCTAAAGCCCTAAAGTTTAGTTTTCAATGTAATAATTTACATTTCTTAAAACTTTTTTTTAAGATCAACTGGACATGCTTACTGCTATTTACTTAACAGTGGCTTCTGTATTGCATCTGTGACTTATAGGGTGTGTTCGAAAACCTAGGGAGCTGCCTTGCTGCCTCAGTAGAGAGGATTCTATTAAGTCAATGACAGGTTATTTGAACGCGCTACTCAGACAGCGATTCCATCAGTTTTCACTTACTAAGCTAACAGTTAGCATCTTGCCATTCAAACAAATGGGATGGGGTGGCACTGCGCGCTAGCATGTCAATATAACGTCTCCATCCGTTACGGTTAAATTCGCTGACAAGCCCGAACTTGCAAATAAAAACACTTGTACAAGTTTATACGAGTTAAAAATCAATAATCATTTATTTACGTTTGAAAATAACTCCATTCGTTGCTCCGCACCGTCAGTCATGTTTTTTTATTTTTCTGTGAGAGAAGAGCTGCCGCACTGAATGCTGGGATTGCCTTGATCACTAAGGACGCTTCCGATGCTCACTCGTTCTAAAGTCAAAATAACATTGAAATTTTAAGATGCCTAACTAGACAGCTTGTTAAGGCATCTAGGATTTCAAACAGCCTCCTTCTCGGGAGCGCGCGTAGGATGATGTAAAATGCTGTCTATGTAGAGAGCTCACTAGCTTTTCAAACACACCCATAGAGATGGTTGTCTGTTTTAAAGGTTCTTCCATCTCAGCATAAGAGCAAGGACACAGGGGCACTTCTAGAGTGACCATTTATCCTCAACACAGGTTTTTTGTTTTGCATTTGTGCCAAAATGCCAGTGGCAAACTTTTATTTAAATAAAACTGCCAAGAACAAAGCAAGTGCATACTGGGTCTCAAGAGTTCTCCTTGCTGTTTTAGAACTAATCATAACCACATAAAAAACACATTAATTTCATTAACAAATCACAAGTAATAAGATAATGAAGCAAGATAAAAGATCTTAAGATTATTAAGTAAAAACAGGCAAGTTTGTGTGTGGTTGTTTTTACCTTTACCGTGCAGAATAAAACACTGGTGATGGAAAAAGGCATCAGGCTTTAAAAGCTTTGAATATTTGCTTTAAAAACAACCAAAAGCCCCATATGCAACTTTTTGCAAATACTGTACATACACTAATCAGCCATAACATTAAAACCACGTCCGTGTTTCTACACTCACTGTCCATTTTATCAGCTCCACTTTGTAGCTCTATAATTACTGACTGTAGTTCATCTGTTTCTCTACATACCTTTTTAGCCTGCTTTCACCCTGTTCTTCAATGGTCAGGACCCCCACAGGACCACCACAGAGCAGGTATTATTTGGGTGGTGGATCATTCTCAGCACTGCAGTGACACTGACATGGTGGTGGTGTGTTAGTGTGTGTTGTGCTGGTATGAGTGGATCAGACACAGCAGCGCTGCTGGAGTTTTTAAATACTGTGTCCACTCATTACCTAGTTGGTTCACCCTGTAGATGTAAAGTCAGAGACGATCGCTCATCTATTGCTGCTGTTTGAGTTGGTCATCTTCTAGACCTTCATCAGTGGTCATAGGACGCTGCCCACAGGGCACTGTTGACTGGATATTTTTGGTTGGTGGACTATTCTCAGTCCAGCAGTGACAGTGAGGTGTTTAAAAACTCCAGCAGCACTACTGTGTCTGATCCACTCATACCAGCACAACACACACTAACACACCACCACCATGTCAGTGTCACTGCAGTGCTGAGAATGATCCACCACCCAAATAATACCTGCTCTGTGGTGGTCCTGGGAGAGTCCTGACCATTGAAGAACAGCATGAAAGGGGGCTAACAAAGCATGCAGAGAAACAGATGTACTACAGTCAGTAATTGTAGAACTACAGAGTGCTTCTATTTGGTAAGTGGAGCTGATAAAATGGACAGTAAGTGTAGAAACAAGGAGATGGGTTTAATGTTATGGCTGATCGGTGTATATACATACAATACACATATGCAACATTTTGCCAATACATGTCAGTCCAACAGCAACAGCTGGAGTTCTTCCTTCATTGCAAAAAATTTATTCAATGCCAATTGTTGTTAAAGAATAAATAATTGATCACAATATATGGCCAAAAATATGCGGACACCTCTCATAATCATTGAGTTCAGGTGTTTTAGCCACACCCATTCAATTATAAACAATAAATGCTTTCAACTTTCTAGTAACAGTTTGGAATATCACTTTCCTGTTCCAGCTCTTGTCCACAAAGCAATGACATGGTTTAAAGAATTTGGTGTGAATAAACTCTAGTAACCTGAACAGACCCCTGACCCTTGAGGTGTTGGTGCTTTTTTTTTACATTTACTCATATTACAAGGAATTTACGTTTGAGCAGTGGAGTACAAACAAGACATTCCTTTAGTGGTATTTGTTTTCATGACCTGCATACAGTTAATAATAAAGGCCAACTGTATGAAACACTGAGGCTCTCTGAGAGAACTGTACGGAAGACCGTGAGGTAACGACCGTTACCTGTTCTAAATAGTATTACAAAAGTCAAAAAATGGGTTGGAATACTTGTATACTTCATTAATAACCAACCCTGGTTAAATTCATGTCGAATAAGGAAGATAATTTAGTCTATTTTAGGTTAATGTGGGTGTTTATATCGAACAGCAATCATTTAAATTAGCAGCAACATTTCATGCTAAAATTACTTGAAGACAACCTAGCTAATGGAGATTAATCCGAATAATTTACCTGAACTGGTAAAATCCTTCGAGTTGTTTGTCTAGACCATTGGCGAGTTTTTAAATTGTAAGTTTTTGTCACAAAGTTTATTAGTTTGCTCTGCGTTTTGCAGAATAAAATATAACAGATTTTTTTGATGTCATATAAAACGCCGACAGAGCAGAGCTGAATCAATTACATTGTGGAATCGATTCTAAAGCATGGGAATCGATTCTTTGCTCCGAACTCTCCGATTCTTTTTTGCAAACTGAACGGTATACGAGCGATTAAAGTGGGGGCAATAAAGCTTATGCCCGGTCTTTACAAAGTGTAACGACATGACAGACAAGCAGGCAAGTTTTGTATGTTCTTCCAGTGTCTGCGTGGGTTTTTCCCACCATCCAAAACATGTAGAAGGTGCATTAGCTGCTAATTGACAGTGATTGACACTGTACTGATTGACAGTGTATTTCTGAGCTGCACCCAGATGTGTTAGGGTGGCCCCTCACTGGGGCAGAAATTGTGGGTGCCACACTGCTTGGGACCTGGACCTTGGATTAAACTTTGCCTTTAATCACTGACAGTTTGGACATTGGCATCTATTGCTTATGGGGATTTTATTTTAGGTACTCCAGTTTCTCCTCACCTCCCATAAAAATGCCTCCCATTAGGGGTGGCCACAGCAGATCATTTGTCTCCATCTTGCACTGTCCAGAGCATTGGTGTATGTCTGTTTTTGACCCAGCATAATGATAAGCTCCAATGCGATTTAGAGTTTTATATGTTACAGCACAGTCTAAAATGTATATATTCCAAAAAAGTAATATGTTATTTTACTTCATTGCTCTCCTAAAATTACTTTGCCTTTCACTGACATATTACCTGTTCGTTTTTTTTTCTCATGTGAACAGTTTTCAAGTGATTTTTGGCTGCATTCCAAATGGCATCCTATGCTTTTATACTGTGCAATTAAATGTTTTAAAGTTCACTTATTAGACATAAATTCACTCATTCACATTAAAGTGAGTTTGTATCCTGCCTAATGAGGCCCTTGTTCCCTTTTACCTTTAAGCAAAATCACCTGGCAGTTTATCCGGACTTTCATCTCAGCAGAGTCTGGCCTTGCGAGACTAGTCAGAATAAATCAGAATGACGTGGGACTCCCCCTGTAAAATAACAGTACGTCCTAATGATGGTTTCTACACGGCATATTCAAACTAGCTTTAGGAAAATTCCCCTCCCATTCATCACTGCAGATCAGATAAAAGTGAAAGCCATGTTGCCCTAAAGATCTTCATTTGTGACCCTAAATTTTCTCAGCCTAATACATGTGGCATGTACAAGCATCCAGAGTCACAGAATAACCAATAAGCAACAGTATGCTGATGTCATATAAACATCATGTAATGGGAAAAATGTTCACATAATCATTTGATTCAGATGGTTCCCTCTAATCAACATTTGCAATAATATTTGCTAAGCTCTGTTTGTACCATTGTAATAACAGAGCCTGGGAGTGGTCCGTGTGGGCCTATTTGTAAAACTAAGATTGAAACAGAACTGAGTTTACGAATATTTTTGCAGCAGGGTCGCATTACATGATTTCTTATGTGTGGTACAGAGTGTGTGGTATTCAGAAAAGTGCAAGATGCCAAGAGCAAGCACCAAAAGGGCAACAAGAAACAAAACTCCTAAAATGTTTGAATCTGCTTAAAATTTAATCGTTACGGTTTTTAAATCAAATATACATTATCTATCATGAGTTTTTATGGTTGGTTCTTGAATCATTTACTGTACATCTGATCTAGGACAAGTGGAAAGTGTATGTTTTTTGAATTCCTTCATTAACTAGCCTTATAATTCTGATCAGGGTCACAGTGAGTATCTCAAAAAACAAAGGGGTGCAAGGTGGTAAACATTTGTGGTCTTTCAGACTTCAGATGCTCATTGATTATGTGCCTCAGATTGTTGTCTTGTTGCATTGTTCTTGAGATTCAGATCAGAAATCATAGTGGGCTAAATTACGGTTCTGTCAATTATGGCAGGTCACACAGGCACTAAGGTAGGCCCCAGGCCCTTCCACCATGACTGTTGGTATGACGTTTGTAATATATAAAATGCTGTGTTAGCTTTACACCCAATGTAATGGAACCCATGTCCTCCAAAAAGTTTGCATTTTTGGTAATGTAATGTTTGTTAACAAAGCACACCACTACAGAGTGTTCGAACCCATGAGTGTGAATCTCATCAGATCCACCGACCTGGCTGGGCATCCACACAAGCACAGCTGGCCATGTTTGAGGGAGGGAAGGTTGAACAGCCGCTGTGATATTCCACCTCCGGGACTGGTTCTGGCACCTGTGCAATTGGGGGGTTGGTGTCCCTCCGTACAAAACACGGCTTTGAGTGGACTGTCAACACTGACAGGTGATCAGAAACTAATCACAGCTCTGCCATGCTGCCACTGTTGGGCCCTTGAGCAAGGCCCTTATCCCTCTCTGCTCCAGGGGCGCCGAACAATGGCTGACCCTTTTCTCTGACCCCAGCTTCCTAACAAGCTGGGATATGCGAAGAAAGAACTTTGTTGTACTGTACGTCTGTATATGTATATATGACAAATAAAGGCATTCTATAAACGGCAACAGATTTAAAACCTGTCAGATGAGGCATGTGGTGATCCAGCTCTCCTTGATCAGATTGGGGTTTGGCTAGTTAGATGAAAATCCAGAAAAAAGACTAAACAGGACTGGCAGAAAAATACTTTTTTACAGAACTGTGTATAAACACTGACTGGATGTTTGAAACCATTAACCTTATTATATACAGGTGAGAAAATGTCACGTAAGTGCCTGATATTCCCACGGTGTAAAAAAAAAAAAATATTGTCTTCATAAATCTACCATATTTGTATAGTAAAAATAATAATAAAATGACTAAGCACTAACAAACTGCATGGTGAAACTTTCAGGTTGTAAAAAATCATATGACTAGATGAACATTGCCCCTAAAAGCAAGTCAACAGGACTCTTAATGTCATATGACTCCAGAGGTCACTCGCGATCAGACTTTATCAGGTGCCATCTGTAATTCCTTGTGTGCACTTGCAAGTAACATGCACTAAAAGAGGAACTAAAATATGAGACAGTAACAAACAAACAAAGAGCTAAAAGAAGATGCTACATGTTTTAACTTGCATCCAAAGACAGATCATTTAATTTCATGCTACTAAAATCTCAGGTTAACACAAAGTCATTTTAGTAACTGTTCGTCCTTATACACTGGTATTTTTAGACCCTGGGTATAAAATATCTTATGCACAGATGCAAAAAAAAAGTTTGTAAGTACAATAAGTTCTTAATTAGTTCCTCCTAAACACCGTCTGACCTTCACTCTGTTCATAGTATAATACAAAAATGTTCTGCCTATGCACAAACAATTATATTTTTAACATTAAATAACCATAATTAATTAAATAATAATAAAATATTTTACAGTAAATGCTGGAAAAGTGAGAGTGTTAAGTTAAGTGTGGTTAAATGACGTACAAATAGTGGATGTGGGTTGTAGATAAATCCTGTCCAACACAAAACACATATTGTGAAATCTGTGCTTTTCCCAGAAAGGTCTTGTGTATAGGATTCATGCCCAGATCTTTTGGAGGACCTTGAAAGAGAAATAAAAGAGATGCTACAATAAAAGCTACAAAAGCATTTTCAAAGACCTGAGTGTTCGTCAGTTCACAGACATTACAATCCACAAGACAAATATTCTATAGTGGAAAATACACTACTATTAATTACTTTCCCTAGGAGTCGGTGTACTGCAGAGACACAAACTACAGCATAGCAGGCAATTTACAAAGGTGACCAAGAACCACAGAGGAACACCAACATGTGTGTGATTTGCTAAAGTCTTTGTCTAAGGACAATGCAACATAGTTCATCTAAAATTTGCAGAAGACTCATCTGGATGTTCCCAAGTGCTTCCTACACAATGTTCTGTGAATAAATGTAAACAAAAGGTGTTTTAGCAGAAGCACACAGAGCTTTCTCTGTAGGATAAAAGGCACTGCACACAAACAACAAAACCATATGTCAACTGTAAAGCATGGTGGAGCAAGCATTGTGGATTGAGGCGGCTTTGCTTCCATTAGGAAACAATAAATTCAAAATTGCATTTAAAATGTAACATGAAAATATAAGATGACTGGTCTATCACTTTAAGCTTGATAGAAGTGGAATGATGCAACAAGACCATGACACATAGGTTAATCAGCAAAGGAAAGGTTTTAGGTTTTAGAGTTTTGGAATGGTCAAAATAGGGAATAGGGAAAATAAGTGAACAAAGACAGGATAATTTTTCAACATTTTTTCTATAGAATGAAAAGTGTTACAGATCTAGTCTGCATAAAGGGGAATAAGTTTGTTATTCCTCTTGCCGTGCCCATGTCTTGCACTCTGATGGCTTCCATGAGGAATAACAGCTAGCTGCATAAACCTGAGTCATATTTGTTTAAACTGATATCAGTATAGGTTCAAATAAATCATAAAAACTTAGCAAGAACGTACAAACTGTTAAGCATGGTGGAGCAAGCATTGTGGATTGAGGCGGCTTCCATAAGGAAACAATTTAAAATGTAACATGAAAATGTAAGACGACTGGTCTATCACTTTAAGCCTGATAGATGTTGGATGATGCAACAAGACCATGACACATAGGTGAATCAGCAATGGAAGGGTTTTAGGAAGAGTTTTGGGACGGTCAAAATAGTCTAAATCTTTACCTTGACTGTTGGAAACATTATTTTTAAACTTAAATAAGGCAATAATAAAAACAAGACAGCTAATAACCTTACTTAATTATTTTTTAAGCATGCTGTTAGGTGAAAGGTTCTTTTTGTAATTTGTTTAGCCCAGTAGATTACAGTTGCACTTGGTTGCAATCGGACATGCAATCTTAAAAACAGGGGATTTGTTTTGAAACCAAGCTACATAAGATGAATGCTGGGATTGCTAGTAAATGTGTGCATGCTCCAATAAAAGGTTTGAATACAATTGTTTTACTATTGCCATGCACTAGTCATCCTGATCGTAAATGAGGTTAATAATTAGCCATGCTGAATCAGATTTGCAGCAGCAATGCAGCCTGTACTCAGGTGAATGACAAGTGTTAAAAATAAAATGTGGAAAAACTAGTCTGGAGCTGATCGGATCAGTATAAATCCTCCTGTCGTGCAAAGCTGAGTCAAACCCTGCTGCTGCTGCTGCTGCTTCTGCTTCACCGTGGGTTTTTCCTCGCTACAAATTCACTGTGAAACCATGCGAGCTATTTTCCTGCTTTCGTTTAGCCTGATCCTGGCGTTCAGTGCCCTCGCTCAGAAACCACACCACTGCAGTAAGTGCAACACAAGGATGGCTATGTAACATTTACCTTTTACATTACTGTGTGTTAAGCTTGGGCCTAGATGCAGTTTTAGCCAACTGAATAATTGTCAAATCAGGAAATGTGTAGCAAGGTTGTATATCTTTGTACATTTATGATTCAGCAAAGTATGTTTTTATTTATTTTTAAAACTTTTGATGTACTTTTGATGAAAAGGGAAGATCATTATAAGTGAACAAAGACTTCATCTTTTTTGTCTATAGAATGAAAAGTGTTACAGATCTAGTCTGCATAAAGGGGAATAAGTTTGTTCTTCCTCTTGCCGTGCCCATGTCTTACACTCTGATGGCTTCTATGAGGAATAACAGCTAGCTGCATACACCTGAGTCATATTTGTTTAAACTGATATCAGGAAAATGCAAGTTTAGTTTCAAATGAATCATAAAAACTTAGCAAGAACCTAGTAATGTGTATGGTTTTGTATAGACTACACTGAAAGATCTTCACTGTATGAATGAATAAAATTCAAACTGAACTGGATTAAAACTTACACCGTAAACATGTATTTAGTAAATTATGGTCTAGTAAATTTCCTCTAAGTTTCTTCCACCTCCCAAAACATGCTGAATGTTAATTAGCCACTGGAAGAATATGCATAACTCCCCACAGACCGGGCCTAGAGGCAAGAATTTAATTCACATCGCTTCATCCCATACTGTGCGATAACCACTTTACCAGCTGCACCACCGCGTTGTTGTTTCCAAATGTAAATCCTAACTGTGTTGTTTCTAATGTAGTCAAAATACAGTGATGTTCCCAAATAATTTGCAGTTTGATTGTAATTAGAAATTGTGTAAAATGCTTGTAGGAGCTTTTAACAGTCATTATTATCTTTTTTTTTTTTTTTTTTTTCATTTTGTACATTAATGTATCTGATTTATTTACGATTCTTTCAACCCTTTTAATAATTTTCAATTCCTTTTGTCACGCTGTAGAGTCGCCACCATTCCTTGAGGGAAAATTAGAAGTGGTAAGTGAGGTGATGTGTAAGGACTCATCACTGATCAATTACAGCAATTTTTTACTTACAATGAAGAATATGAAATGCGCTCTTCTAAACACTTTGTCTCATGCAGATCTTTCCTGAGGGAAAGACATTTGTGTTTGAGCAGTTCTACTATGATGCTGTGGAAGAGAGGATTCGTGTCATTGAGGCTGGAAAGGAAGGCACTCAAAAAGTGTTTGTTGATCGACTTATGCTTTACAGAGAGGTAAAAAGAAGTAAGAGAAGGAAATGACAGTAAATAAATGATTGGATTACTAATATAAAGGCTGAGGGTTCAATTGTAAGTCACTCAGGAAAAAAACAACTGCCAGATTCATTGATGAAAAGCTATTAATAAAAACCTTTTATTATTTTTATGGGCGGCTCAGTGGCTAAGTGGGTAGCACTGTCGCCTCACAGCAAGAAGGTCCTGGGTTCGATCCCCAGGCGGGGCGGTCCGGGTCCTTTCTGTGTGGAGTTTGCATGTTCTCCCCGTGTCTGCGTGGGTTTACTCTGGGTGCTCCGGTTTCCTCCCACAGTCCAAAGACATGCAAGTGAGGTAAATTGGAGACACTAAATTGTCCATGACTGTGTTTGATATAACCTTGTGAACGGATTAACCTTGTGTAATGAGTGACTACCGTTCCTGTCATGAATGTAACCAAACGTGTAAAACATAACGTTAAAATCCTAATAAAACCAACAAAACAAATATTATTTTTATATCCACCAATATTAAAAGGCATGTGTAACCCTTACAAATAGTCAGGTGACAAAACCTTCTTTAACTCAGGGACCTGTCAGCAGGTCCTAAATCATACTTTTGTAGAATTACTGGTAATTGAAACATACCAGAGGTACTATTTAAAGGTGCATTAGGTATAATTTAATAGTTACAAAGTACACTACCAAAACATTGAAAACATTTGTTTATTTCTTAAAACTACACAGTTGTGCCTTTAGCTCAGGAGTCTGTGATGATGTATGGAATCCAACAAGAATTTAGCTTGGACCTGTAAGTTGGTTTTTGGCAGTTTTATCAGACATACAATGTTTTTGTTTAGCTGAATTTATTATTCCAACAAACTCATTATATCATAGTTGCTTGATATTTTTAATTGTGTAATATTAAAAACAATACTAATTTAGTGTGACTACAACAGACTTAAATCTATGTGCTGTCCTTTTTTCCAGAGGGTCTACTACGAGATTCATTACCACAACAAAACCTGTGTTAAGAATTCCCTCAGTGATGCCTTCAGCCCACTTGCTATTCCCCTAGAGGCTCAGCACAGAGCTCAGTTTGTCTTGGGAAGCCTGTCTGCTCCTGGACAGGGGGTACTGGTCAACAACTGGGTGGGATCAATTCCTAAGCTCAATGGTAAAGCCCAACACGAACCGAACACAATACTACGTTACACATATACTTATCCAAAACGTTTACATTGGTCGATACATTTTCCTCAAATTGTTCTTATGCGAGTCTTTTCCAAGGTGTTTTAAATACTCTATATTCACTCATATGTACATATGATGGCTGTGACACTTCCAAATGGGTCAGGGAGATGGTTACCACTATATTAAATCACCTTTATTAACAATGTTCTGCGACTGTTTGGAATTTGGGAAAACTGAAGACAACAACTGTTGATGTAATAAATGTAGAGGTTTTCCCATTTTTACTTGATGTAACAATTTGGCAGCTTAACAGTCAGGGATCTCTGTTGTCAAATTTTGGAGGTCTGAATTACAGGCAGGCCAGTCTATCACCTGCACCTAATGTTTCTGAAACAAGCAGGGTCGTCCCTGAAAAGATATTTTCTAGGTGCTAGTGGATGTTGTTCCAAAATGCACATTTACCCCTCAGCATTTAATGTGTCTTCACAAATGTGCGAGTTACCTACACTATTGGCACAAACACACCCCCATAACTTGACAGAAGGTGGCTTTTGAACTTTGAACTAACTTTAACTGGACTACATGAAAAGTTAACTAAACTGTCACTGGCTCAAGATGATTAAAATCCACATCTTCAGTATAATTTGACCAAATTGATGCTAACTAACATTTTCTTTATCTATTTACTAGAAATAAATGGTTTAGATATCAACTCAACTATCACTTATTGTGGGAAATGCACATTTAATGATGTGTAACAACAAAATGATTGTAGTTCTTTATTCTTACGAGTAATCAGTTGCATGACCTCTAATATTTGTTTTTAAAATTAAGAGCACTTTTACCTTGAGTAAGATTTTCACTGACCCACCTCTGCTCTGTTCCAGCAAACTATTCCTTGAGCTTCACAGAGTTTGGTTGCATTCCAATCACCACTCTCTACAGTGTCCAGGGTGCCGGACATTTTCTCTCAAGGTTGGTGCTTCAAAACATGCTAAAAATGCAAAACAACACAAAACACTGGCACACCAAGCCCTCAAACAAAACATCAATAGAGGACACAAGTATTTAAGTTTACCACAAAAGAGTTGTCTAGTCACATTGGGAAATGTTTAGCCAGTACAGAGGCTGAAAACACATTTAAAGCTTAAGGGATTGAAAGGTCAGCTTAGTGTTTTTACATGAAGTAATAAAAATGAAGCAGTTTAATGTGCTAGCCCACCACCGTACCCCCGGCCCGGTCAGAGATCAACACACACAATGCACCATGTCAGAGGACGAGAAGGCCAGATGGGAAATAAACCCTTGTCTCTGCAACACCAATTCCTACTGTCTGTTCAAGGTGCCCATGCAATACAGAAATACATGGAACAGCTGATGCCTCTTTGGCTGTGGAATGAAGTCTTACAGCTCTAAGGCTAATAGATTTCATTTTCTTTTCTGTAAATATATTTTATACACCTGTCTCCAACTGCATCCAGTAATGTCAAGCTGACTTGCTATTGTGGTTTTGTGCTCATTACAAACATGGACAATATGTTACTATGTACGGTAGATTAAAGCTGTATCATGATTAAAGGTGTTGTAGTTGGACTTTACTATTAATGCCCATAGCTAAGAAAGTCCAACTAGCTTATAGTCAGGTTTCTGCATGTTTAATTTGCTTTTTAAGTCATTTTAGGTAAAAATGCAGTGCACTTAGTTTGAGTACATTTGAGTGTTTTTTTATACAAACCATATTTACAGAAATGCTAAATGCAAGAAAAGAATCTGTGTTTTGTTAATTCTCTTTAACCTTTAGTTAACTAAATACTCTGAAGAGTATGAAGAAGAGATTTCCAGTGTTTTTACTGACCAACTTAATTGAATTTTGTAAATATAAACAAATTTATGATTTGATGAATGCAAAAAGTTGGGGCACCCCCTCTTATTAAATATACACTTTTTGTTTAGGAATTTACCTTAAAAATGCCAACACCTCTTCCTTTGTTTTTCCAGTTTCTTTGATGTGGTGATTGGACTCACAGACCCTGAAGTCTTTGTTCCTCCATCATTTTGTTCCTCAGCAGAGCTGGTGAAACAGGATGATGTTACGGCTGATTTCTTCACTGCTCTGCTATAGAGATTCAGCCTATGAAACATGCAGATACAGCTTTTTTTAAATAATAAATGTAACTTTACTGGATGTGGATATTAGCTGTAGTGTATAAGAGATTGCATAAGATCAGTTAAACATGTTGACCTGTACTGAGAAAGGGTAAACTGTTTGCTCAAAACTCATTTATAGTGTAAGCCTTGAAGCAGTTGTTCGGGTCTTTAATAAATATTTCTTGGAAAACGCTTGACTTTGTGAGAGATATTTCTAAATCTGTGTATTTTATGAAAATCATTAGAAATCTAACCACTTTTTCCAGATAAAAGCAACTTATGATTATGCATCAACAGTATGATCTGAAAGTGTGGTACTGATTGCTAATGGGTACCATGTCATTAAGTGCAACAGTTCTTGTTATGGAGTCACATACAGTATTTATAAGCATATACACACAAATTACACATCTGATGTAAAACAGGTACCTTGGTGCCAATTTAAATCTATACAACAATCTAGATGTAAATTATTTGGGAATGCCCACGAGCAATCTGTTTGTGGTTTCCTTTTCTTTGTGTCTCAGTACATGAGCTTAATTCAATTTTTGATAAGTAAATGACTTATCATGAAAAATATGCAATGAATTAGCATAAAACTGTAGTATTCCCAATTAACTCAGTTGAAGTTATGATGTGCTGTGAAGACAGTAGTGCTTTTTCATTTGTTTTGCTTCCCAGTAGTTCTTTACATCCAATGATCCCCTAGTGGCAAGAGGGACTACAAGCTAATAAAGGTCTAAGCTGATAAATGATTACACTGTACATGTGAAAATACTTTGATACCAATAATATGCAAGCTACCTACTTAATGCATTGACCACTTAACTGTACATGCCAGATACACGAAGGCTACACGCCTACAGTATTTGTTTAGAAATATTAACACATCTAAATTTTAACATTTGCTTATACTGAACTGGTACAGAAAACCACAAATATTATCAGTTTTTGGTGTTCTGACTACTCTACCCAAAAATTGTACCAATAAATGGATGTAAATTTTCCTTTTAAGCAGATAATTCATGTGTTAGATATAAATGACATCTCAGGCATGTTCCTGTAATTTTTCTTTTAAATCTAATGACAAATTGCAAAACGTTTATTCTCACACACAAACATGATTAAGAACACCAAGTCTATAGTAAAACACAGTACAGAACAGACAAAAAATATTCAAACAACTAGGCATAAGAGAAGTGAAGGACTGGAGTTATACAAAATAAAGAAACTGTACAATGTCCAGTGTTTGAAGTCAGAAAACTGTACGCCTGTCTTTGTGGTGCTGAGCACAGATAGTGAGATCACACACTGGGCTCCAAAATCATTTTTCACAGCTTTGCTGTTAAACACAGTGGCTGCAGCACAGCAAGGAGAATGGAGCTTCTGAGCTGCTACTTGTACAGAATATCGTAGTGACCTGGCCGGTACAGAAGGAAAACTTTGGGATCTCCATCTTCTGGAAAGATGTGGTGATTGACTGTGCCTCCCTCCCCTCGGTCCATGTACTCCACCCGAATACACACGTTCAGAACCTGCGCCAGAGCGATGATGTGGATGTGGTCGCTCTCTTTGGACATTGGCTCCACCTCCTGGCCAACACAGTATATAGCAATATTTATCATGTAGCAATATCCAACATATCTATTTAAGTCTAAACTAAAAAATACAACCCTAGCCTGCTTACCTGCTGACAGAACTCTCTAACAGTGCGTCCACCCTCTATAAAGAACTGGTAAAAATCCTCCTCTCTCTGCAGGAAGCCCGAGGTCACCAGGCGCAGATAAACCACCAGGTAGTCCGACACACTCTGCTCGTTAAAGGAATTGAGCAGCTCACCCACTGATGGCTGCTTATCACACACCTCAATCAGATCCATGAACTGAAATCAGCAAAAGATGAAAGACAAACAGTCTGTATAAAACATGACACTGTATTCCAGATTTATTCCCTAAGAGCATTACTAAATAACTTTAAAATAACTTATGTGGAGTCTCTACAGACTACAGAATTAAGGGCAAGTGATTCAAAAAAACAGTTTATAAACAGGGAAACATATGTTAAAGAAAATGACATAAAAAGTATTTAGAGACAGAAGAGGGACAAAACACTGCCAATGAACAAGCATGTTTTGTAATTATAACACTAAACAAAATCTGACCCTAGAAAGTATAGCAAGTCAGAAACAATAAACATAAAGCAATATAATCATCAAAGACAAACAATGGTGGTAGAATAGGTCATCCAAAGAATATCCAGAAATCAGTACATAAAATGTCTGCCCTGCTAGACCTGTTCCGACCAATTGTATGTGCTTCTATTTTGAACTAGAAACATTTAGAAGCAACAAAGCACAAGCTATCATATCACACAAGCTCACAGAACAGGACCACCTAGTGCTGAAGCGTATGTAGTATGTAACAATCCTCAGCAGAAATGCATTCTTGCTAATAATCATGCTTCATCTGCCAGTGAAAGCAGACAAATTTGAGTTTGTTGTGCTCCAAAAAAATGCTATAGCTAAACAGCTAAATGGACTGTTTTAATAACTGGGCCCGTGAAACTTTTGTTCTGTTAATGCTCTATTACACAACAACATTTTATAAACATGTGTGTTTTTAAACTTTGTGCAACAGCTCAGTAAAAGCTGACTAGAAGAGTAGAGACTAGGGATGTAACAATACACTCTACCCACGATGTGATGCGATTCACGATACTGGGTTCACAATGCGATTTTTCAAACTGAAATTGAAGACAAATTATGACAAAGTTTCAAAGGTACAAACTATTAAGTCCAATTTGGCTGAAAACCCCCGAATTTGGCAACCAGGCGTAAAGCGCCAGTGACATCAACAAGGCGAGGCGTATAGCGCCAGTGACGTCAACAAGGCGAGGCGTATAGCGCCAGTGACGTCAACAAGGCGAGGCGTATAGCGCCAGTGACGTCAACAAGGCGAGGCGTATAGCGCCAGTGACGTCAACAAGGCGAGGCGTATAGCGCCAGTGACGTCAACAAGGCGAGGCGTATAGCGCCAGTGACGTCAACAAGGCGAGGCGTATAGCGCCAGTGACGTCAACAAGGCGAGGCGTATAGCGCCAGTGACGTCAACAAGGCGAGGCGTATAGCGCCAGTGACGTCAACAAGGCGAGGCGTATAGCGCCAGTGACGTCAACAAGGCGAGGCGTATAGCGCCAGTGACGTCAACAAGGCGAGGCGTATAGCGCCAGTGACGTCAACAAGGCGAGGCGTATAGCGCCAGTGACGTCAACAAGGCGAGGCGTATAGCGCCAGTGACGTCAACAAGGCGAGGCGTATAGCGCCAGTGACGTCAACAAGGCGAGGCGTATAGCGCCAGTGACGTCAACAAGGCGAGGCGTATAGCGCCAGTGACGTCAACAAGGCGAGGCGTATAGCGCCAGTGACGTCAACAAGGCGAGGCGTATAGCGCCAGTGACGTCAACAAGGCGAGGCGTATAGCGCCAGTGACGTCAACAAGGCGAGGTGTATAGCGCCAGTGACATCAACAAGGCGAGGCGTATAGCGCCAGTGACGTCAACAAGGTGAGGTGTATAGCGCCAGTGACATCAACAAGGCGAGGCGTATAGCGCCAGTGACGTCAACAAGGTGAGGTGTATAGCGCCAGTGACATCAACAAGGCGAGGCGTATAGCGCCAGTGACGTCAACAAGGTGAGGTGTATAGCGCCAGTGACATCAACAAGGCGAGGCGTATAGCGCCAGTGACGTCAACAAGGCGAGGCGTATAGCGCCAGTGACATCAACAAGGTGAGGTGTATAGCGCCAGTGACATCAACAAGGCGAGGCGTATAGCGCCAGTGACGTCAACAAGGTGAGGCGTATAGCGCCAGTGACGTCAACAAGGCGAGGTGTATAGCGCCAGTGACGTCAACAAGGTGAGGTGTATAGCGCCAGTGACATCAACAAGGCGAGGCGTATAGCGCCAGTGACGTCAACAAGGCGAGGCGTATAGCGCCAGTGACGTCAACAAGGCGAGGCGTATAGCGCCAGTGACGTCAACAAGGCGAGGTGTATAGCGCCAGTGACGTCAACAAGGTGAGGTGTATAGCGCCAGTGACGTCAACAAGGCGAGGCGTATAGCGCCAGTGACGTCAACAAGGCGAGGTGTATAGCGCCAGTGACATCAACAAGGCGAGGCGTATAGCGCCAGTGACGTCAACAAGGCGAGGCGTATAGCGCCAGTGACGTCAACAAGGCGAGGTGTATAGCGCCAGTGACGTCAACAAGGTGAGGTGTATAGCGCCAGTGACATCAACAAGGCGAGGCGTATAGCGCCAGTGACGTCAACAAGGCGAGGCGTATAGCGCCAGTGACGTCAACAAGGTGAGGTGTATAGCGCCAGTGACGTCAACAAGGTGAGGTGTATAGCGCCAGTGACGTCAACAAGGCGAGGCGTATAGCGCCAGTGACGTCAACAAGGTGAGGTGTATAGCGCCAGTGACGTCAACAAGGTGAGGTGTATAGCGCCAGTGACGTCAACAAGGTGAGGTGTATAGCGCCAGTGACGTCAACAAGGTGAGGTGTATAGCGCCAGCAGCCTCTGCTGTTTAAAATGAATATCGATTCATTTTACATGTCAAATCGATTTGAATCGTGGAATTTTTGAATCGGTTATTAACTGTATTGTGGTGAATCGTTACATCCCTAGTACAGACTGTTAAAGCAGCTAGTGAGTGCAAGAATAAATTAATTATTTCATGTTTCATCATATATTCACCTTAATATCCACCTAATATGTCAAAACAATATGGCTGATAACCCTACCGTGTTGTGAAAATCTTCAATGGTGAACTCTGTAAAGCCTTGGTTAACAAGATCCTGTTTACTCTTGGCAGCAATAGCTTTGAATCTACAAGGTAAAATATTGTAAAACATATTAAAATCTGACAGATGCATATATAGACAATAATTGCTTCTTTCTGTCTGATTTGTAGTGTGAGTAACAGATTACCTTTGCAGTTCTTTACTATCATCAAGCAACGACTCCAGATATGAGAACCCAAAAGCTCTGTAGAAGCAGTTTCCATCTGGACGGGTCTTCCTTATAAATGTATACTTTTTCTGCAGATCCTTTTCATATAACACAAAGTTACTATTAAATTATGAATAAAAACTACATTATTAATAAACGATACAGAACCTTAGTATCAACCATATACTGCAGTTTTCAATAAACCCTATATCTAGAAAAGTTAGGACATTTTGTAAAATGCAATAATACAAGATACTGTAATTAGTTAATTCTATTGAACCTTTATTTAACTGACAAAAGTATAAAGATTTTTAATGATTTGGTTTTTAATTTGGGTATTTTACCAACTACCATGCATAATATTGTAAAAAGATTTAGGGAATCCAGAAGATTCTCAGTCTGTGTAGGCAAGGTCAAAAATCAGTGTTGAATCACATGAAATACTATGAACTTGCAGAGGAAATGGGTATCTGTCTACTGGTGAAGTTCCCCTTATGATTCTAAAAGCTGATGATAAAACAATGTATTCCATGATGTTTGGGGCTTAAATATAATATTAATTGTAAAGTTCTGAGGTAACCAGCAAAATTTAAAGAATCAGCAACAAGTCCATTCCTGGTGGCAGCACCTAAACCAGACAAAAGGCGTTGCTGACAATGAGGCGACTCCTAGTCTTGCTTTGCCTTACTCAGACATATTAAACTGTGTCTGAAGTACACCCAATTGCCAATGGCACTGCTGAGACACAAACACAGGTGTCTACAAGTTTAGACTGCTACAGCATCTAAGTACCGCCCAATGGCCAGCACTTTAAACCTTTGCAGAAACAAACCCTTTAATATGAAGGACCGAACTTTGCCATGATCACTTCAGTATGTACGGCATGTTCTGTGTGTTAACAGCACGTTGTAAACAACCATCACACCCCTAAAATGTAATTAGCAACAGGAAATAAAGTTTGGCTAGAAAGTGTGCTGCATACTAAAACACAAAAGATACACACATACACCTCTGTATGGCAATCTTACCCTAATCTTCTGCTGGTAAATATTGTCCTCTTCAGCATACTCTTTCTTAAGAATAGCTATGTCTTGTTGATCGGACACAAGAGCAATGCTGGTGGCAATCTGGAAGAAATCAAAAGAAATTTAGAACATCTGGCAGAATGTCTTCCTTTGTACCAGATCCACAAATGTTTTTACTGTCTGTTTGTTTCTTTTGAACTTTGTTGCTGTGCAGCAAATAAACACTATAACATAAGCTACTGAATAAAACATAATAATCATTATTCAAAATAAAACTAAATTCTAAAAATGGTAAAAGTCTTTTAGTGTTAAATAAATGTGTGTTATTTCTGAGCTTTGATGAAGGAATCTGATCACTTGTACTTAGTACAATAGTAAAAGTGAAATACTAAATCTCATTGATTCTCCTAACATGTACCAACTTTTTACTACAGGGTTCATACGCCACACAACTAAAATTGTTCGTTTGTATGATTTTAATGCCGTATCAGCACATTGAGGCTATTTATATGGCGGTACATAGGTTGCGTATTGTCATTTAAAACATATTAGAGAAGATGTTTTAGATTTATATGTGTCAAAGTATTTAGTATTTTCCCTGGTGCCTTTGTCTTAAGCAGGTCACAAACTAAAATGCCAAGGTGTACAAATAAATGCAAATTAAATGTAACAAATTTTAAGGATTGTCTTAGACTATCTTAGGAAAATATCAGACCCAGTAATTTAACAATTTTTATGTGTTTTGACAACTTAACTGAATTAAGAATGTAAATTTATTTTATTGTTTGTGGTCCTGTCAATTTGTCACTTGTTTCCAGAACTGCAGTCATAAAATAAATGGGTGGTTGTTGCCTGCTAGTGTAAACAAAGTTACAAATCTTTAATGTAAAGTAATTTACACTTCTGAATTAGGAACAGTATAATAAGAATGATGGCAAGGAACAGGGTTTTACCTCTTGTTGAATCCGGTCTTGCTGTGCAATTATTGCTTCATCGTACGCTAGACAATTCAACCCTGTCATAATAGAAAATGTCAATGTCAACTAAGGAACAATAAGTCTACAATATAAACAACATTATACTACAATGTAGAAATTACAATTAAACACTGCAGTATAAAGAAATTATGTAGGAAATGAGCGAAAGCTTGGAAATTCTGGTGTGGTTGTTATGGATTGGTTAAGGATTTAGGTCTATCTGCATGACATCAACTGGTATTATCGTATAACTACAAAATTCTACAGTTTGAAGGTATTCCAGAAAAAATGCTACTGGACGAAGGTACAGGTAGTATTAAGCACAGGTGTACATGTTAACATTTACATTTTCAGCATTTAGCAGACGCCTTTATCCAAAGCGACTTACAGTACAGTTACAGTATGCAATCTGGGCAGTGGTGAGGCTTGAACCAGTTAAGGGCCTTGCTCAAGGGCCCAACAGCAGCAACCTTTTGATTACTAGTCCAGTACACTAACCACTAGGCTACCACTAGGCTACGGCTTGTTAACCACTACGTTTATAATAATGAGTTTGGGTTGTTTGCAAAAAATAAAGATTCAAAGATAGTAAAGTTGGTGGAAGGTTAAATTATTGTTCCAAGAGCCAGATTGTTTTACTGTTGACTCCTATCATTCACTATTACAATAACACTAATTCAGTCATTAAAACACAAACAGCACTGCGTGTATATGTATTGTTTTTGTAGTTTTATTCGCCGCATATGTAAATCTGTGTCTTTTGACCTGTTTGAGTAAATGCAGAAGAATTGGAAAATTGACTTTTAGGAGTAACAGTGTTCCATAACGAGAGGGGCACGGAGGCACAAGAGGTGTGGGTGCATAGCACTAGAAACCTGTTCAATGTACGAGGGGTTTGGCATGTTCTCCACGTCTTTGCATGTACTAAGGGCTTTTTAGCACCTCTCGAAAACAAGCAGGTGTACCGTCCGCTCCAAATAGCTTATGTGAAAGAGTGATTCCCCTGACCACGGGTTACTCTCCGAGACCCTGATCACATTTGAGTGGTGAAGACCTCAGATTCAGGTTTTACTCTGGTGAATCACTACGGTGCCATTTTTAACGTGTACAAAATACCGTTACTTTGCATCAGTACAGTACAGTGCAGTACATCCAGCTTTATAAGAAGAGTGAAACCGTTTTCTCTCCTTTTTAAAAATTAAATACGCAGAGAGAGTTTTACTGACTGGGATGTAATTATTTTAACTCAGTATATTGATTGTTATTGTGTGAAACACTGTGAGCTCAAGATACGACTAAAACTGCTCAGACAACATGTAAGAACTTTAAATAACCTATCAAACAATGTCGTTGTTGAAAAAAACGATGTTGTTGTAACGAGGTCGTTTTAAGAGTCTGTGTGAGCCATGCATTTCAATTTAAAAAATAATATAAGCTCAAGCAAGCCTGTGGTTTAAAACCCCTATCTGGTGTAAAAGCAACATCAACAGTGCTAGCTCCGATGCTACCGCGTTAGCAGCTAGTATCCAAATAACTCATTTACATTTTCTAAATCACCCCAAACAATCAATCATAAAGAAGAAATCGAAAGGCAGATATCCGGAGCCTAATTCCAAGACCTGAGTGGTAATATTTGCTAAAACACCACTCACCATCGATATCTTTTTGAGACATCCCTTCTTGTTGTTGTTCATCCGCCATGACGCCAGTAACTGCATCCTGTCACGTGTTCTGGTTACGTTCACTTGGTAGACGAGATGTTACCAGTAACGCTGTTGGCTTTAACTAGTTCTTGTGCTACAGATCCCATTTAAAAAGTGTTTACAGTTAATCACCTGTTATCCAAAAGTCTTTTTTTAATGATGTTAACGTTTATAGTGAATATTTGTAATTAGTTATTCACATCATAAACACTGCAAACTGTATTTGTTCTGTACCACCAAAACAAGAATCCAAATGTATTTGCTCATATTAAGGATGTAAATGATGGAGCAGCTACTTAAAAATGACTAAATAGGACAGGGGTACTTAAATGTCGAGATGGATTTACATTTTAATTGGGAATTTTATCCAAATGGACTAACAATTGACTACCAAACGCTGCCATCTAAGCAGAGCTGAATGTCTGATAGCTCAAAGACATTACCAAAAAGCCATTGCTGCCCAAATGGGTCAGTGTTAACTTATGCCATATGAATTACAGTGAACCACAAGTATTTCTGTTGCCAGATCAGGTGGTCCTAATTTTAAAATGCAGGTGATTTAGACTGCGGGTCCCCAGCGGTGTCCTCACAGATATACAGTTTTAAAAACGTGCATAAATCACTTAGAAAAAAAAAAAAAGTAGCGCAACATTAGAGTATGTTAGAACAGCGCTCCATAACCTTTTTTGCACCACGGACCAGTTTCATATAAGATAAAAAAAATCACGAACCGGTGAGGGCGGGAGGATTTAAAATAGAATAACTATACTGCTCACAAATGAGTTTTTTTATCGCTGCAACGAGGCTGCTTCCACCTGGGGGTGATATGAGATGATAAACACCAGTGTGTTGGAAATGGAAGTAGTGTTTTCATTGCTAATGTAGCAATCTCTAATTATTCTTTCTGTGTGGCCCGGTAATAAATGACCCCTGGTGGTTGAGGACCACTGTGTTAGAGCATACTCGGAGATTAATGGTCACTAATGATTTAAGAAACATAAACACCATCACTGCCAACATCGAGACAACACACTAACTCTTTAGATTTAAATAAGTTTATTGTATGTGTAACATTAATAAGAACAGCCTTAAGATCCCATCATGTCATTATGTAGCCAATATTGGACAACATTTTACAGACTGGAGTGAATGGAAAAAGGTAAACAGCCCCATAGAGAGGTAGATGGGTAGCTTAAGAGTTGCTCCAACGGTCCCGTTGAGGGTTTGCAGGAAATGGATGAAGCAGGCAGCTCTTTTCATTCCATAGTAGGCTTATTCCCTCTTTTTGTAGCTCTCGAGGTTGGCAAGGACCCAGCCGGATGGAGCCAGGATAGCCACAGCAAAAACTCCAAGACTAATTGTCGTCTCCTACACAAATGATAAATGCAGACAGTCAGACCTCTATTAGTTTTGTTACAAGTAAATGAACATGAACATGTAACAGGTTTTAAAATAAAGTAAACAATTTAAAACAGCCTAAAATCAAAAACATTTGTAGACAACATATTAGGACTTCAAAACCTAAACTTAAAGAACCTTCCAAAAACATCTAGTCAATTTTACTGGATGAAAAGGCATAACTTTTACACATTGCTTTTTGCTGAAACATACAGACCATCATTGCATGGTTCCCATAGAGATCATGCATTTAGATGTATTTATTTGAAAATAGCTGACCAAGACATGAAAAGCAAGGAACAGATAATTGGTCCTGCTATAAATGATGTGGTTTTATATATACAGTATATGTGTGTGTGTGTATATATATATACACATATACATATACATGTGTATATATGTATATGTATATATATATATATATATATATATATATATATATATATATATATATATATATATATATATATATATATATATATATATATATATATACATATACATATACATATACATATACATATACATATATACACACACACACACACATACATACACATATATACACATTTACAACACCACTTCTTGCTGGATGGTGCATATAATAAATTAGAAAATTATTAATGAGTCATTTATACATTAACAGATGTATAAACACCATGTCACTTTTCACTACCAGCATTCCAGCCGCAATCTGTGGGCTTTATTTTATATACAGCTCAAGTATATATTTTTTTTAAGTATAGCTTTTAATATTACAGTCAGTAACATTAAATAATTGGACACATCTAACAACGGCATTTGAAATGCATTCTAAATGGCTTTTTAGTCAATTTCAGCATAAACCATTCTGAATTACTATAGAAAAGAATGCATTGTAATGATCCCATCAGAATGAAACTCAGCCTGTGACCCTACTCTTCTAAATACTTAACAATAATGTTTCAAACTGTGTAAAATAATGCTTTATTAAAAAAAAAAAATCAATATTCGATAAAATTAATTACAAACAAGTAATAAGCTATTTATTTGGGTTCAACTGTTTCGTTACAAAAACTAATATCGCGATACTTGATGTCAAATGTGCGTCAAGTATCGCGATTTTTGCATCATCGTCCACCATACATCCTATCCACAATTGCAAGTTATTTAATTGGCCTAAAAATTAAGTATTTAAAAACATTTAAACAAGTAAGACATATTATAGTGTCTTGCTGGTTGCCAACTATAAATACTACTGTAAAACACTGCGGTTACTATGACCTTTCTATGTAGCATGGCAGCTAGGCTAGCCTCAACCCGTTTCTACAACTAGTTTAGCTAGCTATTTATTTAGAACACCAATTCTCATTAAACTGCTAAAAAATTAAATACCAATGTAATTAAAATAAACATATACAAATACAATTCAGTTCACGTTGCCGCATAATATTCCAGCTTTCACGTTAACTAGCTAGGCTTATTGGCTTCGTCCCAAACAGCATACACCGCTAATACGTAGTGTACCTAAAAAGAACACTACCCCAATAATATCATCACTACCTTAACTCACTATCTGGTACACAGTGCGAAATTTGGAACACAGCCTTTATGACCAAGGTTATGTCACACTGAGCGCAAAGGCCTGAGAATGGCGCAGAAAACCTAAAAAATACTTACGACTGGTCCCACAGCACTCTTTGCAGGTTTGCTAGACAGGCTTGCCCGCTGCGTTAGGGTTGTTCCCCGCAGAGCAGGCGCTGAGCGGATAAAGGTGAGTCCTCTGAGCAGAGCAGACATGATGTTCTAGGTAAAGCGAGTAAGAAGTAAGCTTGCTTTAGTAAGAGATTCAGCAGGAGCAGGAAAAAGCAAAGGATTCTGGGAAATTTCAGAGAACAAGGGGTTTGTGGGAGTTGTGGTTTTAACGAAGCATGCGTTTATCGTTGTGCTACTATTAGTAGTACATCTGATGTGTTTTTACTGCCAGGTAGGGCATAAACAGTGTTTTTAAAATAATATTCTTTTAGCAAAGCATTTGTATTTTTTATTTTTGTACAAAAACATTTTGCTCCCCCCATGCAGCCATTAGCAACATCATACTGAAGTATATATATACACACCGATCAGCCATAACATTAAAACCACATTCTACAATTGCTGACTGGAGTCCATCTGTTTCTCTGCATGCTTTGTTAGCCCCCTTTCATGCTGTTCTTCAATGATCAGGACTCTCACAGGACCCCTACAGAGCAGGTATTATTTGGGTGGTGGGTCATTCTCAGCACTGCAGTGACACTGACATAGTGGTGGTGTGTTAGTGTGTGTTGTGCTGGTATGAGTGGTTAAGACACAGCAATGCTGATGGAGTTCTTAAACACCTCAGTGTCACTGCTGGACTGAGAATAGTCCACCAACCCAACCAGCGTCCTGTGACCACTGATGAAGGTCTAGAAGATGACCAACTCAAACAGCAGCAATAGATGAGCGATCGTCTCTGACTTTACATCTACAAGGTGGACCAAGTAGGTAGGAGTGCCTAATAGAGTAGACAGTGAGTGGACACGGTATTTAAAAACTCCAGCAGTGCTGCTGTGTCTGATCCACTCATACTCAACACAACACACACTAACACACCACCACCATGTCAGTGTCACTGCAGTGCTGAGAATGATCCACCACCTAAATAATACCTGTTCTGTGGTGGTCCTGACCATTGAAGAACAGAGTGAAAGCAGGTAAAAAAGGTAAGTAGAGAAATAGATGGACTACAGTCAGTAATTGTAGAACTACAAAATGCTTTTATATGGTAAGTTGAGCTGATAAAATGGACAGTGAGTGTAGAAACAAGGAGGTGTTTTTAATATTATGGCTGATTAGTGTATATATATATATATATATATATATACAGTGCCTAGCAAAAGTATTCGGCCCCCTTGAACTTTTCAACCTTTTGCCACATTTCAGGCTTAAAACATAAAGATATGAAATTGTAATTTTTTGTGAAGAATCAACAACAAGTGCGACACAATCGTGAAGTGGAACGAAATGTATTGTTTTTTTTTTTTTTTATTATTTTTTTTATTTTACCCCTTTTTCTCCCCTTTTTTAGCGCATCCAATTGTTCAATTAGCATTGTGCTTCCTCTCTGTCTATGCCGAACCCTGCCCTGACGGAGGTGATTGAAGCTAACCCGTATCCCCTCCGAAACACGAGCAGCAGCCAGATGCATCTTTGCCACCCACACATTGACGAGTTTGGCGCCACCCAGCGTTGCATGCGGAGAGACACACCCTAAGGGCACCCTCTCTCATCTCTGTGTAAGCGCCTCCAATCAGCCGGCAGAGAACGCAATCGCATTCTGACAGAGAGAGACCCACATCCGGTTCTTTGTCCCACCCCCCATATGAGCAACCGGCCAATCGTTGCTCATATAGCCACTCAGCTTCGAACCGGTAAAGCAAGGCTGGATTCGATACCACGTTCTCAGAATCCAGCCCTGGTTGCAGCTTTTTACCGCTGCGCCACCTGAGCGGCTTTTATTGGATATTTTAAACTTTTTTTACAAATAAAAAACTGAAAAGTGGGGCGTGCAATATTATTCGGCCCCTTTACTTTCAGTGCAGCAAACTCACTCCAGAAGTTCAGTGAGGATCTCTGAATGATCCAATGTTGACCTAAATGACTGATGGTGATAAATAGAATCCACCTGTGTGTAATCAAGTCTCCATATAAATGCACCTGCTCTGTGAGATTTATCTTCCAACAAGACAATGATCCAAAACATAAAGCAAAATCTACAATGGAATGGTTCACAAATAAACGTATCCAGGTGTTAGAATGGCCAAGTCAAAGTCCAGACCTGAATCCCATCGAGAATCTGTGGAAAGAGCTAAAAACTGCTGTTCACAAACGCTCTCCATCCAACCTCACTGAGCTCGAGCTGTTTTGCAAGGAAGAATGGGCAAAAATTTCAATCTCTCGATGTGCAAAACTGATAGAGACATACCCCAAGCGACTTGCAGCTGTAATCGCAGCAAAAGGTGGCGCTACAAAGTATTAACGCAAGGGGGCCGAATAATATTGCACGCCCCACTTTTCAGTTTTTGATTTCTAAAAAAAGTTTAAAATATCCAATAAATTTCGTTCCACTTCACGATTGTGTCCCACTTGTTGTTGATTCTTCACAAAAAATTACAATTTCATATCGTTATGTTTGAAGCCTGAAATGTGGCAAAAGGTTGAAAAGTTCAAGGGGGCCGAATACTTTTGCTAGGCACTGTATAAATTAATTGGTATTATAATTATTAGTATTTTACAATTCTTGCATTGCCTAATACATTTTTGCAATCAATATTTGCAGATAGTTGCACCTTTAAAACACAAGAATTAAAATGTAAATGTGCACTAACAGCTTTCAAGATAGTAGGCTAACTGCTGTATTATGTAACTAAAACCAGGTGCTAGGTTCGCTAACAAGCTAGCAGCTATTAGCTGTATTACAGTATTTTACAGTGTAATTAAAACCAGTAGTTAATTTCACTTGCAATCTAGCTCACATTTAGTGTATTGGTTTACTGTATTACTTTACTGTGTTAGTAAAACTCATTTGGTTTATATCAGTGTAAGTGATCTGTAGATCAGCATTTGTTAAAGAAACCTTGAAATGCTTCATTTATTCAGTAACATTTATTAACAGGCAACAAACAGAGGCTGATTTACAAGACACACAAGGCTGCAGGTAATTTCCTAACTTTAACATCTGCATTATACCTTAATGAAGTTTATTTCAACTTACATTTACTTTCTACTTTAATGAAATCAAACAGACAGTAACAACATCACACTGATACAGAACTGGAAAACATACACGATGCACTCAGTTATGAGTTTTTAAAATATTAACAACACAAAGCCTGTTGTGCAGATGCTGTTTCTCTCTTGTATAGTGTATCTGCTACGTCACTTCATTCTGAGTTGCATGTTGGATGTATTTGAGAATAGCGTAAACGCAGACTGGTTTGAATGCAGCCGTTCTTTAGGCACACTTATTTAATAGTGTACCACTTGTGTCTTTTAGGGCAACCTCCTCCCTCTTGGATGCCTGTCTGAAATTGCTCCTAAAACAGTAAATAAAAATTATGTTTTAATGTGACATTTTCTTTTTGTTGACCACAAAATTACACTAAATAACAGAGGTAGGAGTTGTTTTTCCTTTCAGATGTTATTTTGCCATCACCCTCACAACTATGGCTATGATATAATTTAATTATTTATTAGGATTTTGACATCATATTTTACACAGCTTGGTTACATTTATGACAGGACAGGTTCAATGTCAAACACAGTCATGGACAATTTTATAGCTCCAATTCACCTCATTTGTATGTCTCTGGACTGTGAGAGGAAACCGGAGCTTCCAAAAAAACCCATGCAGACATGGGGAGAACATGCAAAATCCACACGGAAAGACCTGGACTGCCCCACCTGGGAATCGAATCCAGGACCTACCCACCGAGCCACTGTGCTGCCCACTACGATATAATAAAAGTATACTTAGCTATTGGTTGGTAAATTACTATATTTGGTGCTAAGAATAAATTGAGTGCAAATATGTTTTTCTCATTCCAGCAGAAATAGCATCTTCTCTAATGTTCCCCCTTAAAGAAACAATGTGAATGAACTTAAAGCCACAATTACATTAAATCTGCTTGTTCTGTTAGTCATATACAAGAGACAAAATGGACACTTTTGGACCCACCTTTCCTCAGCATCCTGGATTGTATCTGGAAGTGGAGTAGCTAGCGTTTCAGGGAGAAAGTAGGCAAAAATGCCACTCACTATAGGAGCCCCACCATAGATTAAACCTGGAAGCCATACAACTGCTTCTGCCAGGAGCACCATGGGTGCCACCATGGCCCCGAAACGAGCCATCATGGACACCCATCCCATGCCATTCTGCCTGTTAAATGAAAGAGGTGTGAGCTAGAATTTTAAAATTAAAAACTATGGCCATCAAATGCCTGTCATGCAGGCATAATAAATTTCAGTTATGGTTATTCACTAGGTTATGAAGTTGAGTTTTTAGATAAAAAAGAGGGTTACCGGATCACTGTGGGGTATAACTCTCCTGAGTAAAGGTAACAGCAGCTGAAGGAGGCAGCCAGACAGCCCTTGCCAACTACTGCCAGGGAGGTACGCAATGTTTGCATTTCTGCTCATGCACCAGAAGAAGAGGCATTAAAACAAAGCACCAGAGAGCAAATGTAGTGTTAAAACAGCACAGATGCTGTCTTTTGCATATGTATGTAACAGAGCAGAGGGAATTGAATTATTTAGATAGCAAAACATCTAATATTCGACATGTGAAACAGTATCAGGGTCATTCTGCAAAAAGTGGGTATTTTTTCCTTCTTATGTAAACTATAAATGTTATACTTGTAGACTTTTATTTTAGGCTTTATTCATTTTTCAATCATTCATTTTCATTGACTGACTTGTCTTTGTCAGGATTGTGGTGGATTCAGTGCCTGGGTGCATTTTTAGATTTTACAATTGTAACCAAACACAGTCCAATCAATTAGGGTTAAAGGCCTAACAGTGGAAACTTGGCAGTGCAAGGGGTGGCTTGAACCAGCAACCTTCTGATCAATAGTCCAGTACCTTACCTGCTGAACTACCACTGCCTATCCCTAGAGAGACCCACATCTGGTTCTTTGTCCCACCCCCCAACTGAGCAACCGGCCAATCGTTGTTCATACAGCCACTCAGCCTTGAACCGGTAAAGCAGAGCTGGATTTGATACGAGGTATTCAGAATCCAGCTCTGGTTGCAGCGTGTCTTTTTACCGCTGCGCCACCTAAACGGCCTTACTCACTTTCTTAACCGCTTATCCAATTTGGGGTTTGGGCTTGTGCTGGAGCCTATCCCAGCTTTTCAGTGGCACACAATAACACCCTGGACGGGGCACCAGTCCATCGCAGGGCAGACACACATACACACACCCATTCACCTATAGGGCAATTCAGTGTCTCCAATGAACCTGACTGCATGTTTTTGGAGTTCCCGGAGGAAACCCACGCAGACATGGGGGGAACATGCAAACTCCACACAGAAAGGACCCTGACCACCCTGCCTGGGGATCAGACCCAGGACCTTCTTGCTGTGAGGCGACAGTGCTACCCAGTGAGCCACCGTGCCACCCTGAGTCTAAATTATTATAAATGAATGTGTAAAATTACCCTCAAATTTTGAATGTCTTCACAATTAAAATTCTTTCTTTAAATAAGAGACACAAACTGTCCCACTTAGTAGAATGACCCAAAGCTTCAAGGAATCGTATCATCCTACCGTTAGGTACCAGCAGCATGATGAGCATAGTAACTCCAGCTATTATGAGTGATAGGCTTTGGGACAGTCGCCGTCCTATCTTACTCATCATCATTGTGATAACGACTTTGGCTGGAATATCTACTGCCCCGAAGATCACCTGGATCAAATAAATGTTTACACCAAATTTCTGTAAATCCATAGCGAGGCCATAGTAGGCAAAGCTTGTGGAAAACCTGTGAAATAATAACATACATAAGAATTACTAGTCTGCATACTATGAATCAAATAATCATCATTCAGAAATCGTACTGTTTTGTACAAAGTCCTATAAAAATGTGAAGCTAGGCTAAGACTTCCTAACCATGGACTGTCATTATATACATAAAATGTAAATTCATGGGTAGTTGCTATGTTCCTTTGAGGAAATAGCCTTGGATTCCAAAGTGGCCTGAAGTGTTAAGCTAAATTACAAAGACAATAGACTGACCAGACTACACTGAGACACAAGGTAATGGTCCTCATGGTTCGAGTCCGCAGCAGATCCACAACACTGTAAGTGTTATGAGAGCAGGACATCTCCTTCTTCATGGACTCTTCCAGCATCTACTCACACAGAAGACACACACACACAATTAGTTGTAGGAAGCCTTGAAGGACTGCAAATTTGGCACAAGTCTCTTGCCTCTAAATTGATTTTGTCTCCCTCAGACTGGCGATTATTGCAGCGTGCCACAGATTTGAGATTTTTCACAGCCTGCTCAGACTTTCTGGTCAGGACCAGCCACCTTGCAGATTCCAAGAACCACCTATGAACGTAAAAAGATACAAATGAATACACCCCTAATATAGTTTTCCTGCTAGAAATAACAGAATATTTGCAAGAGGTTTGAATTCAGAAGCATCATACATGATCGTGCTTAGCTTAATGATGCTGACATAGATCTCTGGATTGCTGCCTGTAGTGACTTACAACTTACTCTAAACTTCAAGTAAATTACAATTTACCTAAAAGTATAGTTTTCTGTAGGTTTAAATGCAACAACTACTGAGCCAAAAATAACCCTCTCACCATGATAGTGTCCAAAATGTAAAAGTCAGGATTAAACTAAATTTGTATATGAATCTATTTTTTGTGGCTGAACTCATCTGGGGAAAACATGCCAACTTCAAACAACTATCTAGCTTTGTTTATCTGTTCACTGCTTGTGGTCTCACATGTATTACAGTGGGTATCTGACTAATGGCTGATTGCATTTGTCAGCATGCAACACAGTGCATCCACAATGTTTATGTTGACCTCAAACATATGCCTTATACAAGATCAGTCAGCAGCACCCATCAACTGTCAGGGCAACCTGACAGTAGTGGGGCTTGAACCAGCGTTTTCTGATTACTAGTCTAGTAACCTAGCCGTTAAGCAACAACTGCCATCAAGTAGACCACTAACCATGAGTAGAGAAAGAAGATGTAGAACGGCAGCGAGACAGCCAGAGTGAGCCAGCGCCAGTCCTGAATGTTGTAAGCCACCCCTGCTAGAATCAGTTGGCCCATAGTGTAGCAGTAGCTTGTACCTGTGCCCACTATGGTCCGTATGCGAGTGGGAATCCATTCCACAACTACAGAGAGGCACAATGATATAGTCACATGATTTATATGCACCTAAAGTAACTGAATTTAGTAACATTTATTAATTATACTTCATTATTTTATAGAATTTATGTATGTGATGTATTCACAGGTTTTGGATAGATATTAAAAACCATTCTCTAACCAAACGGTATAGGTCACAGTATTTTCAGTGTGCTCAGCATTACAAAATCATATATGGAGACACATTGCCCTAAAAATGTATGGGGTTTGATGAGATTAGGCTCTGGACTTAATTTACTTAATTTTAATAAACTTAAAACTTAATTCTTATATTGTGCTTTATGCTAGGGTAGCGTTACCTTATTGATGTGCCACACAAACCACTTTGAATTAAGTCAAAACGTCCCAGATTTTCTAACACTATGTTTTGCAATTAAAGTTTTTTTTTTATTATTATTATTATTTTAATTCTCCCACAAAAGCCCTTTGGACAATGAAATATGGTTGATCCATGAACGTCCCTATTAGTTGCAGCCACAGTAGTCATTCTAAACAATTCCCTTTCAGTTGGTTGACTAATCTTAAAGGGATCACCTGACTTAGTTCAGCTATCAAAACAAAAGGAGTAAATATGAAATTTTAGCCATACTGCCTGAGCTTAGACATAGAAGTAGGTCTTGTGTCTATATGGTGCTCTCATATTCTGCTCCAGATCTGTGTTTCTGAATGTTTAGATTCCTGTCTTGTTTTAAACTTTCCTTTGAATTAATGCTGATTTTTTAAATGAATATTTTCTTTAATGCTGACAGACTGGTGGGATATTTGTAAAGTTGTAAAGTTAAAAACAGCTGATCCTGAAACTGTTAACTACTAACAAATTTAATGAGCTGGCAAGGTAATAAGTTAGATGACAACAAAGTTAGTTTTACAATTACAGTTATACAAATAATTTTAGGGTTCACATTTGTCCTTTCACTTTTTAGAATAGGGACGTACACACTGCTTTATAGTTCAACTGGAAATTTCTTTAATATTAAAAAAAAATTAAATATGCAACATGAGACGTATTAATTAGGGGCTGAATACTTTTTCAAGACACTATATATCAAACAGACGATAGCTAAATGTAAAGAGACAAATGTTAAGTAAGTTGTAATATAAAAGTATGCAACACACTCATAATGATTTAGTTTTGTGTATGTGTTTGTAACATTTTGTGCTTACTGAGGGAAAAGGAGTTCAGAATGATGCCAGACAGGGCCATGCCGTTGATGAAGCGGAACAGACAAAAGAGAGAAAAGGAGGTGGAGAAGGCGATGCATGTCCCTGAAACGGCCATGAGTAGGTAAGAGATCATGAGCAAAACACGCCGGCCGTACCTAAGACAGAAATACAGTTTAACTTTTGGTGCATGTTAAACTGATGGCTGTTAAGTGTTATGTAGTAAACACTGCAAAGAGATCTTTTATTAGTAAAAATGAAAATATAGAAAAAAAAACGCTATATGGCTGAACGTAGCCATGAGCCTGGTGGGCATTCCATTCAATAATCAGGTGCAATAATATGGAGTTGCAGCAATTAAAGCTTTCGCTCTTGGGAACTTGCGCCCATTTAGTCAGAATAGCATTGTGAGCTCAGGCATCAATGTTGGACGTGCAGGCATGGTAATCAATTTTCAACTCATCCCAAAGGTGTGGGTTGTCCCGATGTAATAAGCATGTCATTTGTTTTATGAAATAGATTTTATAAAACTAATTACTAATTTAAAGTAGAGTTGGTGTGAGGTTGAAAACAACCATGAAAAAATGGCCTTCTCTCTGACTGCCTGTTTTTTTTTTTATATATTTGGCTCACTGAAGGAGCTCTAATTATTAAACAAAACTAACTTAATGAAGGAGACAAGTTAAACACTACACATTTTATTGGGAAACTTTGTGAACCTTGGGAACAGTAATTACCCCCTTGGTTATACAACCAAGTTGGTTATATAACCAAGTTGGTTATATAAACAAATTTTAATTACTAAGCCAATTTACTTAAGTGTCAACATCAGGCAGTGACCTTTAATTTCCACCAGACTACTATTAAAGGAAAAAAAGTTATATCATTTGTAAAGCCCCCAGAGTCCACTGAAACAGAACTATGAGCATTTTCTTTAATGGAAACTTTTGGGCTCACAAGACTACAGTAAAACAAGGTGCTTTAAGATGTCAGTGCATTAATAAGGAAAAATTGCGGTCAACTGACATTTGCCAGAAAGAGTACCTGGATAAACCCCAAATGTTTTGAAATAATGGACAGACTAATCAATATGGAAAGATTAAGACCACTGGCTTATCATGTCTGGTAAAAGCAAATTTAGCATTTCAAAAACATTATATCAACAGTCAAACATGGCACTGTGGTTTTACTTGGTGAATAGAATGTTTGGTTATTTGTCCATGAGCTGAACCTGAGGTGTAACTGGGCTATGAAGCAGGGCAAATGTCTGTATAAATGTTTTTAAAGCATACAGTCTCATTACAAATGTGTTAAAGAATAGCTTCAAACAGATGATGAGACAAATGTTAAACAAAGCCTCCGATCTAGACAATACATTTAAGTGGTAGACAAAACAAACACCACATAAGCCTGATTTTAAAGTGACTTCGGCTGCTTAGTCAGGTAATGTTAGGTTAACTGCCAGTTGGACAAGAATTAGGTTCAATGATTTTGTTGCACAGTATAACTAGAACATCTGCTCTATAACCCTGTAAAATCACTGCCTTTCTGAATCAGTGCTTTTCTGAGAAGAAGAGCCAAGTAAAACATTTTTTAAATCATTAGCAGACGATTACAACACTGGATTATTCAATGACTACTTCTGAGTGTTATAACCAGACAAGGTTACATCAGTTTAAATGACACTGTTGAATAAGTGATCTGAATTACATCGACCAGGCATAACATTATGACCACTGACAGGTGAAGTGAATAACACTGATTATCTCTTCATCACGGCACCTGTTAGTGGGTGGGATATATTAGGCAGCAAGTGAACATTTTATCCTCAAAGTTGATGTGTTAGAAGCAGGAAAAATTTGCGAACGTAAGGATTTGAGCGAGTTTGTCAAGGGCCAAATTGTGATGGCTAGACGACTGGGTCAGAGCCTCTCCAAAACTGCAGCTGTTGTGGGGTGTTCCCGGTCTGCAGTGGTCAGTATCTATCAAAAGTAGTCCAAGGAAGGCAACAGGGTCATGGGTGGCCAGGGCTCATTGATGCACATGGGGAGCGAAGGCTGGCCCGTGTGGTCTGATCCAACAGACGAGCTACTGTAGCTCAAACTGCTGAAGAAGTTAATGCTGGTTCTGATAGAAAGGTGTCAGAATACACAGTGCATCACAGTTTGTTGCGTATGGGGCTGCATAGCTGCAGACCAGTCAGTTAGGAACGTGGTCATAATGTTATGCCTGATCGGTGTATTGTCAAAGACAACTCTGTACTTTTACTTACTTATATTTTGCTTGTACTCCCTAATACAGTTTTAATTGTGAATAATTTATATACTGTTTTATAGGAAGTATAGTATAGTATATAGGGAACTATATATTTTCTATAACATTATTATAAACACTTAGTAGTTAGCATATGTGACAAGGGTTTCATTGGTGGCCGTACCTAACATGTACCCTCTCACACATGTGTAGTAACCAACTGCTTTTATTTACTGTCAGACATCGCCAGTCATGACAGTGTAGGCAAAGAGACGATAGAAAAGTGGTGGGCTAGCTTGTTAGACTCCTGCACCACTCGAGCATCTTATCATTATCCTTTAACCAGCTTTATATATATATTATGATTTTTCTCCCATTTTACTCCCGATTTAGCGTACTCAATTTTTGTCTTCCGCTGCTGAGAGATACCAGATTGCATCCAAGGAGAGCACGTCGCTGTACACACCTCTCCCGACACGTGTGCAGCCCTCCTCTTCTCGACCCTGCATTCTGAACAGGTGTCTCTTCCGCTAATCAGGGTCCTTACACAGCGTATGAAGACCAACCCACCCACACATAGTCTGCTCCCCACCCTGCAGATACGGTGGCCAATTAGTATCTGCTGCAGGCACTGCCAATTATGCCCGCCAGATGGCGCCCAGCCGACCGGTGGCAACACCGAGTTTCGATCCGAGGAGTTCAGAATCCGTGAATTTGTGCTGGTGTGCTAGCGGAATATCCCGCTGCGCCACCTGGGTGCCCCCCAGCTTTATATTTTGATCACTTTTTATATTGTATAATTGGATCAAGTCAATAATTGATTTTGTTTATTTAATGTATAAATTAATTAAATATATGGCCAGTTTTCCAGACCAACCTAAGCCCTAATACTAGACCATGGAAAAATACCATCATCAAGTAATTACAGTATATGCCAGAGAAACCAGTCCATAGAGTTTTATAAATGGCCCCAGTAGTGATCTCTACCTGTCAGACAGTCCCCCAAACACCACTGCACCTAGAAGCACACCTCCCATGTAAATGGTTTGTCCCATCTGTTTCAGAGATCGCAAATCACAAACCAGATCCCACTGTAGAAAAGATAGAGAACATATCACACACACACACACACACACACACACACACACACACACACACACACACATCAGCTGTACTCTACACCTAACATAACACAGTCTGTTTTGCTGATCCTCACCATACCTCTGTAATGACGGTTGAGCTGATTTCACTTGTGTCATACTTCCAACCATCCTCACATCTCTGCATCTCAACTTCACTGTCTTCCTCAACCTCAGCAGAGATATTGCTCATCAGAAGGTGCCACTGAGGCTGGGCATAGCGTCTGCAGCGCTCCGGCTTGCCCTGCTTATCCAGGGGCACACTAATCCGCAGGATCTCAGCTGGTCCTATCGTGGGCTCAGACAAGTTGGCATGGGCAGCACAGTGGTGTGGGGGCACGGCTGCTACAAAGTTCTGCAACAGATTGTGACTTGCCATCATCAGTATGGGCAGGGAAAGCAGGGTAACGTGCACCACCTGGAAACGGCCAGTGCTGCCCACCTGCTCTAGCAGGTCTGCAAACCCCATGGTTCAGAGTCGGAGATGTCAGAGATAGAGCTTTGGAGATCTGCTCTCAGGATATGACCTATAAAGCACAGAGATCAAGTCAGATATGGAACAATTTTTAACCTAACAATTTCAATTGGCCTGCCAATTTTAGTGTGGTACAGATAGGCATAGTGGTGCAGCTGGTAAAGGAACATGGGTTCAAAGCAACAGGTTTGGTAATCACCTTGTCTGTGAGGGGTTATCCGTGTGTCTCTGAGTTTTTGCTTACCTCTTAAAAACATGGTAAAGGTAAATTGGCTACTCTAAATTGCCATAGAGTGTGAGTAAGGAAATGCATGAGGTTTTTTTGCCTTGCAACCGTGATGCCCTGTCCCTGCAACCACTGACCATACAGGAGGACAGAAATGTCATCTGTTTAACACCAGTCTTACAAGCCACTATTTTTTAATGTTATCATGGATAAACTGGAGAAAGTGAAAATTAACTCTTGATTAGAAGGTAATCACACATACCTAGAGGAAATATCGACTAGCATACATATTAGAGAGGGTGCCAATCTATCACAGGGCTACATATACTAACCCATGCGCGCACTTACTCATAATGGCAATTTAGAACAGGCAGTTTACCTTTTGCATTAATGGTAGTGGAATAAACCCAAGCAGGCAAAGGTGAAACAAGCAAAACCCCTCACAGACAGTAAATGGACTTAGTAAATGGACTGTGTCTTAGATCTGGATTAGACCCAGTTCCCCAGTATTTACTCTACCAGCTGCTTCACCATGTCACCCTACTGGCTGTTAACCCACCCAATTTTTTTTTTAAATGGACTAGCCCATAAGAAGAAAGAAGAAGAAATCAATTTAAACATCTGTACAGTGTTAAAGAGTTTCATTAAAAAAATAAAAATCAACTGACTATTAACAATAGTGAATCGTCGTCAATGGGTTCCTAGAACTAAAGAAAATTTCCTCCTGAGCCAACACATTTATTACGTCACGGCCAAAACAGACAGCAAGGCTTTACTGTGGCACATAATCTTCCCAGCAGGCTGTACAATGGCTCGTAATCAGCTGTAAAATTTCTCCAATAAATACAACAACATTTATCAATAGAGTCTGTGAATGAAGACCTTTTCATTTAAGGGAAAAAAAAGTTTCAGCCAAATCCTTGGGCTTACCAACGACATCCAGCTGGATAGTACCAGCACTGGTCAAGGTCCTGAGCCACTGTGTGTGGAGGGAGTGAAAATCCAACTGAAATTGCATGCGTAAATAAGGGAAAGAATGAGAAGTGGGGGGATTAGAAGCAAATGAGGTTATATCATAATTCCACAGTGGGGCAAAGGTAGACTGCTCACTTTTAACACGCAAATTCACGGCACATGGAAACGGAAGGAGACGCTGGTAGAAGAGTAACCTTCATTTGTAAATAAACTTCAGGCTGATATGATCAGAGCTTAACGACCCAACGGATGTTACTGACAAAGTCCACTACTCCCCGCTGCCAAGTCAAAACATCAAATTTGTGCCATGTGGAAGCTCTTACAGCTCTGCAAGAGCTCAAAATATCCAGAAATTGAGATGTAAAAGTTACTATCACATGCTGAAATCTTTTGGAAGCAAAGTCAGCTTAAAACTATTTATTTTGGGATGAAGTGAGTTTCCACTGACCCAGAGGATTCACACAATCCTGAGATCCTAAGTCGAACCATAACCAGTAGAAACACATGTTCTTGACTTATGTATCATGCTTCAGCTTCTGGAAATCTAATAAACAAATCTGGGTTTGGTGGAGGGGACTGTATTTGATCATGTGTATCATAAATAACTATGTTTTCAACTTTGTGGCAACTGTTTAGGGAATGTCCTGTCCCATGTCAATACAAATGTCCCATGTTTTTTTGTGCATTTTTCCCTTTTCTACATTTTTTCCCCAATGTAGTTGTATCCAAAACCCTTATTGTATCTTTTTCTGCTGTTGCACCCTGACAGAGGAGAGCTGCAGACTATCACAGGCCTCTTCTTTTCACTTTCCAGTGATGGAATCTCACAGAGAGCAGAACAGTTGAGATCTGAACTAGAATTTAACACTTCTGGGATTCATTTAATACTGTTTGGTTCCAAGATCTAGTTGGACGTCTTCTTGCAAGAGTGGATCCTGTAACTGCAGCAATGGGGAACAACTTCATGTCAATGACCATAAAATAGTATGGCTAAGATGTTTAATAAGCACATACAGTATTGTGTTTACATTGTTTAACCAGCTATCATTCACTGTTAATAGCTGTAACATTGTAAGATGATGCCATTAGGAATGATCTCTAAGAGATCCCAGCACCCTGCATGAAGACCGGCACTCTGACTGACTTCCCCTGAAATCCCCTTTGCTCTAGGTACAGGGTGCATGTCAGCAGGATGGACCTAATCCCAATAACTTTCTTGAACTTGCTGACCTAGTGTTCTAGCTTGTCATGATCCAACCCCAGCAGGTCAAGGTGCAAGTAACGAATTAGCTTTTCACATGCAAGTAATCTAAGTAATAGAGCTTAGTTTACTTTCAAACGTAGGTGACAGTTAACTTATTACAAGACTTCCCATCGTAAAAGTTTATCATTAACTGGAAAGCAAGATTTACCTTGAACCTCATTTTCAGAAAAGATAGGACAAATAAAATACAAAAATAAATGTCTTGAAATGTCAATTTGTTCACATTTGCAAAATACAATTAAGTTGGTCAGTGAAAACAAAGAAAATCTTTTCTTTGTACTTAAGTTAAAGAAAGTTAATAAATCACAGATTCTTGTTTTTATTGCATTGAACAAAATGTTTTAACTTCTTTAGAAACGAGGTTTGCAGAGCCTTGCAGAAGATATATACACCGATCAGCCATAACATTAAAACCACCTCCTTGTTTCTACACTCACTGTCCATTTTATAGGCTTCACTTACCATATAGAAGCACTTCTAGTTCTACACTTACTGACTGTAGTCCATTTGTTTCTCTGCAAGCTTTGTTAGCCCCCTTTCATGCTGTTCTTCAATGGTCAGGACTCTCCCAGGACCACTACAGAGCAGGTATTATTTGGGGGGTGGATCATTCTCAGCACTGCAGTGACACTGACATGGTGGTGGTGTGTTAGTGTGTGTTGTGCTGGTGTGTTAGTGTGTGTTGTGCTGGTATGAGTGAATAAAACAGAGCAGCGCTGATGGAGTTTTTAAACACCTCACTGTCACTGCTGGACTGAGAATAGTCCACCAACCAAAAATATCCAGCCAACAGCGCCCTGTGGCAGCATCCTGTGACCACTGATGAAGGTCTAGAAGATGACCAACTCAAACAGCAGCAATAGATGAGCGATCATCTCTGACTTTACATCTACAAGGTGGACCAACTAGGTAGGAGTGTCTAATAGAGTGGACAGTGAGTGGACACGGTATTTAAAAACTCCAGCAGTGCTGCTGTGTCTGATCCACTAATATCAGCACAACACACACTAACAGTCAGTGTCACTGCAGTGCTGAGAATGATCCACCACCTAAATAATACCTGCTCTGTGGTGGTCCTATGGGGGTCCTGACCATTGAAGAACAGAGTCAAAGCAGGCTAAAAAGCATGCAGAGAAACAGATGGACTACAGTCAGTAATTGTAGAACTACAAAGTGCTTCTATAAGGTAAGTGGAGCTGATAAAATGGACAGTGAGTGTAGAAACAGGGAGGTGGTTTTAATGTTATGGCTGATCAGTGTGTATATGTAAATGTATGTGATGTACTGTAGATGATATAAATTGGCAGAATAATATACACATAATTTAAATAAATAATTATTATTAATAATTATTGTGTAATTTACATCCTTTGACATCATTGTTTACTTGTTCCCTGTATTACCAACTGTACTCTGTAAGTCCCTGTACTCTGTACTTTCATATGTTGTCACTGTGACTTTTGTATCATTGTTTTCCTGTTTGTTGTCGTTTATTTGTTCCTTGTATTACTAATTGTTCTTTGTAAGCGTCTTTGGGTTGTTGAAAAGCGCTATGTAAATGTGATGTATTATTATTATTATCATCTTTTAACAAAAACGATTTAAACACTTTCTGCAATGCACTTCTACGAATCAGAATTGTTTTAATTATCAATTAAGTTATAACTCACTTCATTTTTTAGCCACTACCTGTATAAACTAAATAGCCAAATGTATGTGAAATAGCATTTTCTATTATAGCATGACTGTCCATAAAGTCCATAAAGGCATGGGTTGATAGGTTTGGTGAAATAGAGCTTAAATAATAGAGATTAAAGCCCATTATTTGTCCTTTACATAATTATTCAGATATATTTTTATATATTTCATCCTTAATGTAATGATGAACATGATAAGCCAGGGTTTTCCCTGCAAATGTAAATTTGGAGGATCACTAAGGTGTTTTATTTACCCACCAAAATGTCATCTTTATAGAATCTACTGATTAAAAACCTACTACTATTGGAGTATAATACAGTATACCCTCCTGCCAAAGCCACTCACACCCTTCTGAAACAAGAAATCAAGAAAATACCATTAGCCAGTGTTTATTTCTTCTTTCAATACTTTACGTCTCCATGTTTCTTTCTGATTATACAGTTATAAATGTGACAGAGACCATGAGTGTTTTCATTATTAAGGCTGTAGTGCTGTAAAACATTACTCATAATAAGCTCAGGTATTTGGTTGTAGGTCCTTAGAAACAGCTGTTAAAATGCTGCTGAGAGAAATTTAAGAGCATGACTTGTCAGCGTGCTGGCTGATTTTCTATCATTACAAAAAAACACAAACTTCAGTTGAAAAAGGCTTCAGTTTGATACAGATAACAGCAGCCAACACAGACTAACTCATACATCCAAACTCTATCTAATGCTTTGGTGCTTTGCTGAACTTAAGGCTTAAAGTCATATGTCTTTCAATGTAACAACTTCATGAACACAGTATATTGCTGATTTAGCAAGCTATGTTAATACAATTTTGTTATAAATGTTTAGTTTTTTTTAACAGTTATTCTTTCTAAAAGCAAAACAAATGAAGACAGAAAATATGATAACATTAGAAACTAGGTAACCATGCAGCTTTGCCGTATACTGCACAACAAATTACAGCTGGGATAAAACAGCTGGGAGTTTATTAATAATTAACTTTTAATAAGAGAAAATGATAGCTGACCAATAAAAATCATGATTGTCAGATTGCCTGTGTTTCTTTAGCCCTTTTGCTAATACACTTTCTCCTGGACGGTTAACAGTGCGTTAAATAACCAAGAGTCAATACAAGTCAGAGTCAAAACCAAGAGTGTATTAATACAGGAAATTTAATTAAATGAGGTTTATGTGTTCAGAGAGGCTAATACATTGCCAGGAAGGACTTTGACAATTAAGAGGAGTGTGAACAGGGGGAGAATTAAAACAAGTAAAAGGAAAAACAGGACCAATTTACAAAAAACACAAGTAAATCTAAGTTATAATTATGTATTATATTATTATTATTATAAATTTTTTAATTTGAACCCCAAATCAAACATTATAAAAATTCTTACTGTCAGTATTTTGAATTTAAATGTAATTGAATAAGTACATAAATAGGTCAGAATTTCAGAATATAAATTAAAAGTGTTAAGGCTATATAATGTGCTATTTTTTTTTAAATTAAATACATTATTTATTTTTTTTCTTGCATTTTCTCCCCATTTTCCTCCCGATTTAGCGCACTAAATTTTTGTCTTCCGCTGCTCAAAGATACCAGATTGCATCCAGAGAGAGCACGTCGCTGCACCTCCGACACCTGTACAGCCCTGCTCTTCTCGCCCCTGCATTCTGCACAGGCGTCTCTTCCGCCAATCAGGGTCCTTACACAGCGTATGACAGCGTATGACCCCGGTCCCCACCCTGCAGATACGGTGGCCAATTAGTATCTGCTGCAGGCACTGCCAATTATGCCCGCCAGATGGCGCCCAGCTGACCGGTGGCAACACCGAGTTTCGAACAGAGGAGTTCAGAACCTCGGTGCTGGTGTGCTAGGGGAATATCCCGTTGCGCCACCTGGGTGCAGCATTAAATACATTATTTTTAATGTTAAAACTGTAGACACATTTGGAGCTAAAATCCCAGTATTCTGAAATAAATCTCAAATTTATCTTTTTCAAATCTCAAATTTGTGAATACAATCATTTTGAGAGCTATAAAATATTTGACATACTACCACCACACAAACTGTTCTCGTCTCTTCTCTGTTACATTATGTATAACTAGACTTTCATTGTCAGTTTGTAAAAAGTTGCATCATAGAGTTTTCTGCTAATTTGAAAGGCCTGAATACTTAAACTTTTTGTAACAAGTTGATGCCTTTGTAGAAAGCATGTGTATGTTTGTGAGGGGAGAGGGTTTATGACAATAAACAGTGAGTGGACAAGGTATTTAAAAACTCCAGCAGTGCTGCTGTGTCTAATCCACTCATACCAGCACAACACACAGTAACACACCACCACCATGTCATTGTCACTGCAGTGCTGAAAATCATCCACCACCTAAATAATACCAGATCTGTGGTGGTCCTGTGGGGGTCCTGACCACTGAAGAACAGGGTGAAAGGGGGCTAACAAAGCATGCAGAAAACCAGATGGACTACAGTCAGTAATTGTAGAATTTCAAAGTGCTTCTATATGGTAAGTGGAGCTGATGGACAGTGAGTGTAGAAACAATGAGGTGGTTTTAATGTTATGGCTGATCAGTGTAAACAACATTAATAAACAGACAAACATCACCAAATTCATCCTAAACCAAATCTAGGGCTTCATAACTCCTGGTGTTGGGTCAGGGTCAAAGTGAGGTTTATTACGGGTCATTAGGGGCTGGGATCTTCTCCAGACTGGGCTCTACACCCCAAATCTCACGAGCATACTGCGCAATAGTGCGATCACTGGAGAACTTGCCAGAACCAGCGATGTTTAAGATCACCTTCTTGGTCCATTCCTTAGGTTTCTGTTTGAGGAAATAATAATAATAATAGAGATTAAACGTTTATACGGACAATGATCCAGACTTCAACTAGGAGTCACTTAAGTAATTTCACTTGCCTTGTAAAGGGAGTTTACTTTTTCTTGACACTGGATGTAGTCCTCATAATCTGCAAACACTTTAAATCTGGATGAGGTTTGATCAGAAAGAGAGTAGAAATAAGTACAAAATCAGAGGCAAGATGTTTTAAGGAACTCATAAAACAGTGCTGTTGAATTCTCAATTCTGATTGGTCGAAAATGTTTCAATATTTTCTTTAACACAGCTCTAACAAATAGTACCAGTGGATTATAAGGCATAGTTACAGAGTGCACGCCAAAAATCTAAGACCACTATTGATTTATAAGTTCTAAAATTCATGTTTTAAAGATTCAGCATCACTGGCAACCTTAGTCCAATTTCTAGCTTAATCTGGTTAGTACGATCACCTGGACATTTAAATGAGCTCTGCCTCACCACAGCAGCAGTACGGTATAAAAGAAATATTTGTGAATACCTGTCATGGTGCATGAGCATGTTAACAATGCCCTTAAAAAGGTCAGGCTGCTTGGGGCTGAAGAATCCTCCTGCGATCTGGTCCATGGCCTGCTTCAGCTCTGGTATACGGTCATAGTATTCAGATGCATTGTACCTGTGGGGAATATTTAATATTTAAATTTAGAATTTTCACAGATAACACCGGTCGAATTTTCTTAGTTATTTAGCTTAATCCTTATTGTTGTAAAGTCTGGACACTTAAGAAAGAGGAAGAAAGCCACAATCAGGCTTTTGAGAACAAGTACATCAGAAAATTGCTGCATCTTATGGAGAAAGATGATGACCACTGAGCAATTTACAAGATAAACAGAACAGAAAAGGAGCTATTGAATCACATACAGGGACTTCAAAGGGACTAAAAATCTGGCTGCCTTAAGCTAGTAGCAGTTTGGATCTTGTCACAAAATGAAGGTGGCACAACCATTCTGCATGAGAGTCTAAAACCATTGAGTTGGATAAGTATGCAAAAATAGAGAACGTTAGAAGGGGGACTGTATGTGTGAAATAGTATGGGGTTTGGGTCACAGCCCATTTTATAGGTTGACATAGAATCTTGCCAGCCAGGTACTTTGATCTGCCCTATTAGAAACTGCCTTTAATCCTTCAGGTGCACAAAAGGTGTGTAGATAAGTGTTAACAATGTTGCTCACAAGCAAATGTATGCACACAAGCAAATAGCTAAATGTCAAGAATGATGCATATTTAGATAAGAATATTAGAATAATCCTCTCACCCCTTCCTGTCCATGGCCTCTACATCCTCCACTCTCATGCCAAAGATGAACAGGTTCTCCTCTCCAGCCTCCTCGGCCATCTCCACATTGGCTCCATCCATGGTGCCGATAGTCAGCGCACCATTCAGCATGAACTTCATGTTACCAGTTCCAGAAGCTTCTGTTCCAGCTGTCGAGATTTGCTCAGACAGGTCGGCGGCAGGAATTGCTACAGGACAAAAAAGTAGGAAACAGATGATAGGTCAATATTTTTTCTATGCGTAAACAAATAAGATAGGAAAACAATTGCATGATGAGATCAGGGATCAAAGCACCTTTTTCAGCTAAGGTGACTCTGTAATTCTCCAGGAAAATGACCTTGAGCCGGTCGCCCACCACTGGGTCTTTGTTCACCACTTCACCGATGGCTGTGATCAGACGAATGATCATCTTTGCTGTGTGGTAGCCTGGAGCAGCCTGGAAGGGCACGCACATGATCAATCTATGACAAACTATGATGAATCTGCTATTACTATGACCAACTATGAGTTTACAATCATTCAGGTTATTGAAATGTATAAAAACATTACAGTGGGATAAAAACATGCCATAATGAACATGGTACGAAATGCAGAACAACATGTGGGCCAGGGACTGACTACTATAAACATCACCACTTGCTTAAAAGAGCAACAGACTTGACCACAATTTAGTGTGTCTATAAAATAAAGAAACTGTAATTTCCTGCCAGCCATTTATAATAGCTTCTTTAATAGAATTCTGAGCTGATGAAGTGTCATAAATACACAATGTGGTCAAAAGTATGTGGACTATCTATTCCAGAACCATAGTCATGCATAAAAGTAGCTCTGTTTGCAGCTATCACAGCCTCTCTTCTTTTGGAAAGGTTTCGTCATGAAAATTTGTAACCTTTCAGCCAAAAAGCATTTGAGAGGTCAGGTCACATGACATGGTAGTACAGAATGATCCACTATAACACATCACACAGAAAAGAATTTTACATCGTCTGGCTACTAGGGTTAAGGCCTGCCCACTGGTTGTAACCACAAGTATAAAATGAACATGATTCAGATGTACTACACCTCTATTACAGCTGTACCGCTAATGCTAAGGCTTACCTTTCCTCCAATCATTATAGTTCTGGGAGTCCACTGCTTCTTGGGATCCTTCTTGATGCCTTAAACAGATTTACAAGACATGCCACATGTGCTGATGATTTATGGAAGAATGTGAGGATAAGTACGTGATGGAAAAGAATCACTTACGGTTGTAATAAGTGATGATGTGCAGGCAGTTGAGCAGCTGTCTCTTGTACTCATGAATTCGTTTGACCTGGATGTCAAACATGGAATTGGGATTGATTTTCACCTTGTAGTGCTCCTCCAGGTGAGTGGCGAACTTCAGCTTGTTTTCCTACAACAGTGAAAACAGAGCAGCCTAAAATTCATCTCTTGACCATAATAGTAAACAAAAAACAAAGTATTGAATGGATTCTCTTAATGAAAATATTTAAATACTTTTTAAATGGATTAAAGTGTGAATAAAGTAAAAAAATATTGGACGCCCAGTTGGCCCAGAGGTAAGTTACACTGTTCATGCATTTACATTCAGACATAATATCTAGAAAATCTTTTACCAGGGCCTTAATTAAATATTAATATAAAATAATCTTCAGTGCAAAGATATTATACATTGGAAGTCTGCTAAATTAAAACTGGATTAAAACTGTGATTACAGGCTGCCAACGTTCTCACCTGTTTGACTTTGGCGATGTCGCGAATGAAAGCTTCATCATTAACAAAGTTTTCCAGCTTTCTCAGCTGACTCAGGTCTTTGATGAAGTCCTCTCCTATTTTCTAAAAACATAAACACATAGAACTATTTAAAAAGAATAGAAAAGTACATACAAAGCAATAAAAAAGATCAAATTGAATTTGCTGTCATAAGTTTAATGGTTAACTTACAATTATACATTATACACAAATCCAAACAGTAGACTAGGTTAATAACATTCTTAGTTAAATTATAATAATAGTTAGTTCGTAATTGTTAAACAGGTCAAAACAGATCAGTAAAACTTCAGATCAGTAAAACAATGTATAGAGTCTGTCAGCTGTTTCTTTTTGGATGGAACCAAGGCAGCCTGACAGGTAACTATTAATGAAAATGGTCAACCACTGGTGAGAGTTGAGGGATGAAAAAATGCAGCAAAATACGGGAACATCCTTGTAGACTCAGACTGGGGTAACACTTTTAACATGACAATGACAAGTCTCTGAATGTCCTTGAGTGATTAAAAGAAACCAAAGCCCAGATTAAAGCCCATCAAACATCTGAGGATGGCAGATACTTGCCATTCAATCTGACAAGCTTGAGAGGATCTGTCATGATAAATGAAATAAGGTGTGCAAAGACTTGCAGCTATACTTGCTGCCAAAAGTTATGTCGGTTCCTGAGGCTACCACTAACAGGCACTACCGATATTAGCCCCTGTGCCCTCTTAGGATCAAACCCACCCATCTAGCATTAACCTTCATTGTTGATCTTTACATAAATTTCATCTGATATGTTTGGAGGAGTGAAGAATCAAGCATTGGACCCCAAATGCATATGAGCTAATGTAGACTACATGTAGTGTTAATATAAAATGGTGTACGTTTCACATGTCACTGAACTATTCCTATGTGCACTTACCTCTGCAATGACCTCAGCCAGACCAGGGTTGCACATAACAAGCCAGCGGCGTGGGGTGATACCATTGGTTTTGTTCTGGAACTTGTGTGGATCCATCTCATAGAAGTCCTTGAACCTGTTTAGACATTCCACAATGTAAATGTATATAAACCATACATCATATGACCAAAAGTATGTGGACACCTGACCATGAGCTAGCTGGACACCCTTAGGGACAGTGGTAGCCTAGTGAGTAGAGCTTTGGGCTATCAACCGGACGATTCCGGTTCAAATCAAGGCTCTGCTATGCAGCCACTGTTGGGTCCTTGAGCACGGCCCTTAACCCTGTCTGCTCCGGGGCGCCGTACGATGGCTGACCCTGCGCTCTGACCCCAGCTTCCAAACAAGCTGGGATATGTGAAGAAAGAATTTCATTGTACTGTACAACTGTATTTGAATATATGACAAATATCTTATCTTATTCCATGGACCATTTAAAGTGTGTCTGCAGGAATTTGGGGGGGATTCTGTCCCAAGAGTATTTGTGAGGTTAGACATTGATGTTGGATGAGGCCTTGCCTAAAATCGACATTTCAATTAATCCCAAAGGTGTTTAATAGGGTTGATGTCAGGGCTCTGTACTGTCCACTGGATATTCTCTACACCAACTTGTTTGTGGACAGTCTTCAATTTATATAGATCTATGCTTTAATAATAATTAGGAGTGTCCATGTACATTTGGCCATATATTCTATGTGGTACATACATATTGCCTGTTTGAATCATACATACACTGTAGCTTTAAGAATGTCTGAGTGAATCTGAGCTACGCCGTTTACTGCATGGGCGCCAACGATACACATGTGTGCCATGTTGACCCTCTTAATTCCTCCCTCCTCAATTAAGGACATGCGGCACAGACGGTCCATATCACCAGGGAACAGAGAAGCAACACGCTGTACAAAAACACACACACAACATATATAGGAGCTCATTAGGATATGTATCAGTTCCAACTGCAGCAAACCACAATAATGTGATTCCGTGTCTGACCTCCATATGGCGGCGGTTGATCTCATAAATGATCTCCAGGTGGCGTGGTAGCAGATTATGAAACAGGTCAATAGGCCAGCGCTCCAGAGCTTCAGGCAGCACGGTGTGGTTGGTGTAAGCACACGTTCTCACAGTGATATCCCAGGCCTAAATATAACACAACGCATGGCACTAATGAACTACAGCACAATACAGCACAATTAAAAATACCCAGTGTTCCAGTTCCTCCCAAATTCAGTCATCAGTGGGGTTTGGTAAGGATCTAAACACCAAACTTAAGCAAGCTCATTACTTTGGTTATATACCTGTTAGCAATAGGTGAGGCTGAAACATCTGAACTCAACAATTAGGAAAGGCCCCCACATATTTCTATGGCTATTTCATAACCTTACTTTTTTGGCTGCTCCCACAGCAGATCTGGTCTGCATACCTGATTTAGCACAGTTTTTACACTGGGTGCTCCTCCTAATTTTATTCTGACCTGGAACCGACAATAGGAGCACGCTGACAGGTGCACCTCCTAATGGCTAAGCTGTTTCACCACCAACCCCCCTTCCCCATTAGCCAATCACAGTTGTGCAGACGCTTGACCGGCTGACAGCACCTCTGGTCTCAGCAGTAGTGTGTTAACATTCTTTATAATTAAGACTGAAAGGTCAATAACAACCGGTTCCCCTACTGAGTTCTCCTACCTTATCCCATGGCAGCTTCTCGTCATCCACCAGCACCCTCATGAGCTCCGGAATGGCAAGAGCTGGATGAGTGTCGTTCAGCTGGATGGCCACCTGAGGGCACACAAGTACCAGATATGAACAGTGTAAAGCAGCTGACGCAAATGAGAAATAATAGATTTTTTGTTTGTTATAAAGCTAATCAGCAGAGCAAGGTGGTGGAGGATAGAGGTCATTAATCTAACTCACCTTATCAGGTAGAGCGGTGAAGTCAGTGCGTACGATCTCCCTGGACCCAAACTTGGAAGCCTTGAAGCGGCGGATGATGTCCTGGAGCGTGGCAGCCACCACAAAGTACTCCTGCTTCAGACGCAGCTCCTTCCCCTCAAAAAACTGTTCAAAAAACATACATGAACGTTAATGACTCTGTACTTCATGCTTTCTAGATTCTTTTTAACCTGGAAAGTGGCACAAGGTGCTATAGACATGAATAAAAATAATAGCAACAATAATAATAAATAAACACTATAATAATGGTAATAATAATACCAATATAAAATGGTAGTTAATTAGTGTGGTAGTTTATTTTCATGTTGTTTACCAGTACAAATAAATCCTTATTAATATATTATTTTAATATGTGATTAAATGTGTAATTATTAAAAAACTTAAATCAGATTTAATTTAATTTATATCAACTGCTTCATCCTAGTCAGGGTTGAGATGGGTTTGGTTTCACTGGGAAACACTGAGCACAAGGCAGAAGAACCCTGGACAGGGCGTCACTCCACTGCAGGGCTTCGGCCATCCTTCCCTTTTCAGACATAGCCAATCATTCAGACACCCAACCACTCAATAGCACCTCTGAGATCTGGGTCTGAATCGGGTGGGATATCATAATAGACTGGTGAGCCACCCGAGCGCCTATACTGAGGCTAGACAAATGAGCTAAAACAGAGAGAGAGAGAGAGAGAGAGAGAGAAGGATTTACTGACATTGTCGTTGGGATACAGCACTCGAGAGATGTTCTCTGCCAAGTTGCGATCCAGCACAGCCTGAATGTAGCCTCCGACATTGACTAAAACCAAGACAAAGATAATAAGGTGATCGATTCCGTCTCTTCCCGAGCGGCAGACATGGTGTGTGTTAGAGCATAAATCTGTCTGACTTACAATCTTTCAGGTTGAACTCGCATGGAGCCTTGGCTGACCACAGTCTCATTGTGTTTACCACGTTGTTTCGGTAGCCAGGTACAGGAACATCATATGGTAGAGCCAACACCACCTGTCAGTCCAGCAAACGAATCAGTTCTCTTTATAGCACATGGTCTTCAACTCACCCCTAACACAGCCAGTCTCAACGCCCTCTGCTTACCTGAGTATCCACCCACTTCACTCCATCTGGATGGTGCTCTGTCCTGCCAAAAAAGTGCACAGGGCGCATGTACTCGGGACGGGCCTTCTCCCAGGGGTTGCCATAGCGCAGCCAATCATCAGCTTCTTCCATCTGTCAGTTATTAACACGAGTGTTTTTAAAATGTGTTATAATGAAAAATATCTCAGATTTTAAAAATTTTATTTTGCACCTGTAGTCTCCTTAACATAGGGTTGCCAGGTTGAATGTTCGACACTATAGTTTGGTTTGAGTCTTGTATTTGCATACAGCACTTAGCAGACGCTTTTATTCAAAACGACTTACAGTTGCGACTAAATACGATGCCAGCAACTGAGGGTTAGGGTGCATTGTTTAAGGGTCTGAAAATGGCAACTTGGCAGTGGTTGGATTTAAACCAGCAACCTGCTAATTACTAGTCAATTTTCTTATCCACCAGGTTTTAAAAAGTCAAATCATGTGAATTTGGTTGACAAAAATTACACGCACACTGGCCAAAATATAAAATGGTCCTTAGTTATGAAAAGAAAATCAATTTTATTAAATGTTAATAATATTTTGCTTATAACAAAGGGGTATGCCAATTCTGACAAAATGGTCTTATCCACAAAAGACCAGCTTGTCTTCATCTTCAAACACTCCTGTTTTGTTGGTATAAACACTCCTGACCTACACAACTCTCCAGAATCTAACAATCCAATGCAGATGTTTAAATGTAAGGTAAAACTGTTCAGAGTGGAACTCAGCTGAAAGGTTTTACATCCTGCCTACTGCCAACATCTGCTGTTTTCATCGCAACATATGTCTATATGTCTAGTCTGCAAATATAAGATGAACCTGATGACATTTCCAGGAAAGAAAACACAGTTTACAATCTTAAACATGATAAAAACTTTCCAGTAAATAAATGCAGTTCAAAGACTATAAATGTAAGTAAATAAAGCTAAAAAAAAACAGACACACACACTATATGGCTGAAAGTATGGAAACTACCTTCTTATTACAAGAGTGTTCCAGCCTTACCCACTGCTAACAGATGTATAAAATCAGTTATAATAATAAAATTAGGTTTAAATAATAAACTTTGTGGCAAGTGTTTGGGAAAGGCCCTTTCTACTTCATCATGCATCCTTCATTATCTGTACAAATATACAAAGCTAACCAAGTTAAAGTTTGACCAGGTGGCCACTCAGGTGGCGCAGCGATAAAGATACCACTGCAACCAGAGCTGGAATCTCGAATACATCGTATCGAATCTCAGCTCTGCCTTGCTGGCTGAGCGGCCACATGAACAATGATTGGCCTGTTGTTCAGATGGGCGGGACTAAGCCGGATAGGGGTCTCTCTCTGTCAGACTGGTGCAATTACGACCTCTGCTGTATTATGTATAATGTATTATTATTTAAAAAAAAACTTAAAGTAAGATATTAAGACATGTCTGTGTGGATGCCTGGCCGGCTAACAGCAATAGTGGTGCTACGCCACCCGAGTGCCCATTCTTCTTCTTATTATTATTATTATTAATATTGTTATTATTATTACAGTGGTAATGGCAGTAGTAATTTTCAACAATGTATTGAAATGTTTTAATCATTAATAAAAATACATATTATTATTACTCACAAATGCTTATTTAACCAAATGGGCACAAATTCCAGACACGTTCCAATATGTTTTCAAAACACCTTTTCAGAAAAGTGATTATTGTTAAAGTAACAAAACAAGAGGCAACTTCACATTAATGGTCACAGTTTTGGAAAGAAATGTCCAGCAAGCTCACGGTCAGGGGTCTACACAACTTTAGCTATATAGTGTATATGGTTGAACAATCCCATAAAAACATTTGTTTGTAACTTACCTGCCAGCCGTTAACCATTTTTTGGTTGAAGATGCCAAACTCATAGCGAATGCCATAACCATAGCTAGCCAAACCAAGAGTAGCCATAGAGTCCAGGAAGCAGGCTGGCACAGAGGAGGAGAGCAGCAGGGCAGAGATACAAGAAAAAAAGGAGACGATTAAGCAGGTCACGCTTTTTATCTTGGCACCATTTTCAAGATGAATTTTAGTCTAAATTGAACCATTACTGGTAAGTGTCATTAGAAGTGTAATCTATTTCCTTAAAATTGGCCCATCGTTTTAAATTATTTAATCAAAACTGGAGGGTCCAATTTATATTCATTTTAATAATTGTGACAAAGGGGGAATTAGCAATTTAAAGTGAAAGAAAAGCATGGCACATACCTGCCAGACGGCCCAGTCCGCCATTACCCAGTCCAGCGTCTTCCTCAATGTCCTCCAGCTCCTCCATGTCCAGACCCAGCTAACACAAGCACAGAATTGTCACTGATTTTAAAAGATCAACCAGCAAACATACACACTGTATATGTACACTGTACTCTGAAAGTAATTTGGATGTTTCTTGGAATGTACCTGGTACACAGCCTCATCACAGGCGTTCTCCAAGCCCAGGTTCACCATGGTGTTCTGCAGAGTACGTCCCATGTAGAACTCCAAAGAGATGTAGTACACACGCTACATACAGAGAACAGAGCAAAAATTTAAGAACAATTATCTGCTTTTCATACGGTGGTGGGTGAGTAATTCTCTTGGTGTTATTCACATCTTTTTGTAATGCCACCTCATACCCCCTTATACACTATATGGACAAAAGTTTTGGGACACAGAATAATTCATGAGTTCATGTTCATTAAACAGAATAATTCATGTCGTTTTAGCAACACCAATTGCTAACAGGTGTAATAAATCGATCATATAAAGGAAATTATATATAATATATGTATATATGCCTCAGACTTTGCAGTAACATTTAAGAGAAGGTTTTTTTCTCTTCCAGCACGACTGTCCCCTTTGCAAAAAGCAAGGTCTATAAAGACATGAAGTAAAACTCGGTTTAAAGAAACTTCAGTGTCCTGCACATAGCCCTGACCTCAGTGGAACATTAATTGAGGCTTTCTGGACCGACAGCAGTGCCCAGCCATACAAGTGCTGGTTTGACTGAATGGACACAAATTCCCACAGGCATACTTGTGTGTGGGAGAAGCCTTTTCAGAAGAGTGGCTGTTGAATTAGCTGTTTATGAAATGGGATGTCAAGCAAGCTCATGGTCAGGTGTCCAAATACTTTTGGTTATACAGTGTATGTCAATTCTACAAGAAAACTAATGATTTACTGTTCAGGTTTTAAGCTGCCCAAATTCTTTGCTTTGAAAATGAACCAGATCAAAAATGAAGCTCAGGTATTAAATACCAGGTTTATATTTATACATAATTACATTTACCCCCATAAATGGTGTTTGAAGTTCATTTTAAATGGCTCATTTTCAAGCCACATTAAAGCAGAGCTCCTTTGAAGTCTCACTGCTGAGAATGTAATCTTCGGTTAGGTCGTTGTAATGATCACTTCAGAATGATGCTGTCCATTTTGAACTGGGGCTGCCCACAGCACCATTAATAGGGTTGTTCCAGAAAAAGTAATCAGCTCCTCAAGGAGCCAAATGCAACACCTATTTTTAAAGGGAACAACCGATATACATTTGGCTTTTTACTCTTGAGCTACTTTGTACAAGTAACAGCCAATGCATTTACTAACAAATCCAAAAAATTTTTAAATCATTACATTTAGTATTAGCAATTGAGTATTTTGGCTTTAATCATGTTGAAAGCATGTTAATACTGAGGGTACAGACTTCTGAGGGGTTATGGTATAGGCATCATTCCTTAACAATTGGCACCAGTCAATTTATGCATTTTCTCCCCTTTGTATCCCTTTTAGCGCTTCCAGTTGTCCGATTGCGTCATGCTTCCTCTCCACCAATGCCGATCCCCTCTCTGATTGAGGAGAACGAAGCTAACCCACGCCCCCTCAGACATGTGGACAGCATGCTGTATGCATCTTGTCACCTACACTTTGACAAGTGCAATGCGGATCAGCACGGTGTACAGAGAGACACACCCTGATCAATGCACTCTTTTCCCATCTCTGTGCAGGCGCCATCAATCAGCCAGCAGAGGTCGTAATTGCATTAGTTTTGAGAGAGACCCTATCCGGCTTAATCCCACTTTTATCTGAACAATAGGCCAATCGTTGTTCATGTGGTTGCTCAGCCCAGCCGTCAGGCAGAGCTGAGACTTGATACGATGTATTCAAGATCCCAGCTCTGGTTCCAGCGTGTTTTTACCGCTGCACCACCTGAGCGGCCCTAATAAAGGCTTTTGAGTCAAATTTGTCAAGACAGCTCAAAATTCTTCTTCGTTTTCAATGTCAGAGGAGCATGATGTATTTAGTACAGTCATTTAATAAGCTACATTGAGCCAAACACATTGACATTAAATCATTAGACTGTGACATGCTGCCTTGAAACTGGACACAGAACCTGGGTGATAAACTAGCTAGCACATTCACCCAGTGTCAGCGATGAACACAATATGTGGACACCATTAAATAACTTAAAAGCACAGTGGCACAGCTGGAGGGTGGGTGCCACACAGCACCTGTGTCCTATCAACCTGGTTTCAGTCCACATCTCTGTGTGGGTCTGTGTGGGTTTTTCTTAGAGCAAAGAACACCTTCCAAAACAAAGTGAAAGTGAATTGGGTTCACTAAATTTTTCGTTCCAGAGTCAGTAGTGTTTAATTATTTTTCCTGCATGGGCTTGGCGAACTGTCCAGAGTGTATAACTGTCATGAACCCAATGTTTCCAGGTGGCACCAGACCCTCTGCAACCCTGCCCGGAGTGAAACGGTTAGTAAAAAGAAATTAATAAACAAATAACTTAATTAAATCAAGACTTTGATATTAAATTCTCACTTGTATTTATTGATTTTCAGATGTTTACCTGTGACAAATGTTAGCTAATTAATTAGTCATTAGGTAGACAGCTTTTTAACAACCCATTTATTGTAATCAGGGTTGCAGTGGGTCTGGAACCACCCAGAAACACGTTTACTCACTTAATTATACATAGGAACAATTTACTGCCTGTTTTTGTGTTAAAAAGAAAGCAAAGCAAAGCACAGAGGTAAAACCCACACACAGAAAAAAAACATGCCAATTCCTCTTAGACAGTGACCGGTTTGAACCCAGATCCCAGAACCCTGAAGCTATTCGGCACCCACTTTACCAACTGTGCCTTTGTGCTGCCCTAGTGCAAAGTGTGTAGTTTAATACACCAATTTAACACACTTTGTAGTGCACTAGTGTGTGCTTTAGGACACAGCCAAGATTGATAATTTGGGATACTCAGCACTGAATTTTATTTTACACTAATATGACTGGGCACTACTAAAAATAACCAAAAATATGACAATGCAAACTAAAGACTCGGACCATTAAATTTCCACTCTGTCTGCATATGTAAGTGTAGCATTGTTTTTCTGTCATTTTTAGTATTTTCTAGAACCTCATAAGCATAAAACTGAACAATTATCATACATTACATTAAAAGGCCATTTATTTAACATCTAAAGGGAAAAAAAATCAATCAGTGGCCCCATTTAGCTACCCCACCACAACCCTACTACCTACTATGTGGGTTTTTGCAATGCAGTTACTTCAGCTGGTGTGTTTTGCACAGAATTAATAAATAACAGCATCATTTTCTAAATATTTCACATAAATGAAATGATGATATGCTAATTTTATTTTCAAAATCTGTCTGCAAATGTATGATAATGGTTTAGTTAAAAATTAGTTAGTTATATTAGTGCAATGGCTCTCTACTTTTTTGGCCAGTGGCCCCACCACTACCACAGCCCCAAGCACACCCACACCCCTTAACCTTTTTTCTTCTGCTATTTTTATTTATTTATGCATTTTCTCCCCTTTTTCTCTCTTTTAGCACGTCCAATTGCCCGATTGCGTCATGCTTCATCTCCACGAATGCTGATCCCCGCTCTGATTGAGAAGAACGAAGCTAACCCACGCCCCCTCCGACACGTGGGCAGCATGCCGTATGCATCTTATCACCTACACTTTGAAGAGTGCAGTGCAGCTCAGCACTGTGTACGGAGAGACACACCCTGACAGCACTCTTTTCCCATCTCTGTGCAGGCGCCATAAATCAGCCAGCAGAGGTCGTAATTGCATTAGTTACGAGAGAGACCCTTTTTCGGCTTAATCCCACCCATATCTGAACAACAGGCCAATCGTTGTTCATGTGGCCGCTCAGCCTATAGCTGGCAGGCAGAGCTGAGATTCGATACGATGTATTCGAGATCCCAGCTCTGGTTCCAGCGTGTGTTTTTACCGCTGCGTCACCTGAGCGGCCCCCTTTTAAACTGATTTCATAATTTGCTAAGTAGTGCTGCTGCTTCCTTGCATTTATCCAATCTAGAGTCTTTAAAGAAGGAAAAAGTTTTAATCTGTCTAACCCTGACTTAAACCATCTTTCGCACACATGCCCGACGGTGGCGAAAAAGAAAATGCAGTGTGAACAAAGATTATGCAACATACTTATCACAAGTACGTTAACATAAATAGCACTGCAAAGCAAACAGTGTGATCCTGTTGTACATGTCAATGCAAGTTCTTAGTGTTGGGAATATAAACATCAGCACTCACAGGGGAAATAACTTTACCCGTGAATCAGTGCCAAAGCTGTTGTCACTTCCAGTTTCATTGTCAGAGTTAATGTAGAGTTTACAAAGTGTCATACATACAGCTGTACTGCCAAACTAGCTCTGGCTTGGCAGATTTTCATTACACCCCTCTGCCATGGCAGATCAATAAACAGCACTTTTACGTTCTGAGTGTGCTGAATGGTGCACAGGTGTATGTAAACTTGTGACTTCAACTGTATGTTGTTTTATTTTATTAGTTTAATTAGTTTTTATTACATTTTGTTTCTAGAGTTGTCCATAAGATAAAATTTCTTCCCTCTCGGAGACACAGACCAGTATAAAACTGTTGAGTGAGCACAGATAGGGACTGTGAATCAAAGCTGGTGCAGGGGACCTGAGACAGGCATGGCTGGAGCAGAGGAAGGTCAGCGGTGTTGTGTAACGCTGGCATTTTGATCAGAGTAAAAATAACCACACTGAGGTCACCGGCAAAGGTTATGAAGTCTGCATATACGCCCGCACTGTCACAGTAAGAGAACCTGACTCTAGGCCTAATGATGGAAGACTGTAACACCATGAAGCCTTGGAAAAGAAGAACCACGTTGCCTAAGGCAACAAGAATTTGACAGGAATCGACTGTAAGGCGTGAAACTGCGGACAGTGATTTGTTAACCATTAAAAGTGTAAAACTGTAGTAAATTATGCATTTTAATTACCCACTTTTGCACATTTTGAGCACTGCAGGATGTAAAGGATGTATTATATCATTAAAAATACATAAAATACCTAAGTCATTCTAAAGACAAGGGTTGTTGATTGCAGATTTATTATTGAAAATTACAATGTGTCTGTACGCAAAAAAAAAGTATTTTGTTGATTTTTGAAATGAGGAGATGAAAACAAACTCAATTTCCTAACCAGCAAATGTTACTGTACATACACTATATAGACAAAAGTATTAAGACACCCCATTAAAATCATGTGCTTCAGCTATAACAATTGCAAACGGGTGTAATGAATATGAAAATTATATTTTAGGGAAGGCTCTTTCCTGTTCCAATATGGCTATGCCCCTGTGAAACCTTACCTGTGGCCCTCTCACAAAAGTCAACATCTAATATTTGCAAAACAACACATTTTGAAAATAGCTTGTGTGGGATGTTGGTGCCCATTGGAACTACTTGGCCACATTATCCCAAGCAGCACTTGTTGAACATGTCTGGCCAACTGTTAAGTGAGTGTATCTGTTATAGTTTGGTGTTGTGTGGCAGCCATTGGCACAGGAAACACTCGTAAAGTGCATCAGAAAATCTTCAAAGCAAACTAAAGCTAAAAAGATGCTGGTGCACAACAATTTAAAACACACTTCAAAAATTAAACAATCAAACAATTAAAAAAATATGCAATTTGGTTAAGTTTGCAAAACTTTTCAATGTAACTGTATATCCATCAGACTTAACTGAGGTGATTTTTATATCCGCCAGCTTGTATATGTTTCTGTAGTGACCTTTCATCAAGGCAATGACTTCTGACATTTGCTGCAAAGATATCTTAAACTTTCAGTCACCTTAAACTTGGCTGCAGAGAAAGGTCAGAGGTGCTGGAATGACACTGCGATTATCTGTCTTTAATAACCAGACAAAAATAAACCCACCAGTACTGGCAACCCAAAGAACTGCACTTCATCAATATTACTTTTGATCTACATTATGAACAGCTTGAATGGTAAACTGATACCAACACACGGCCAGTATGAATTTAATTCGTATCAAGTGGATAAAAAGCTATGTACTGTAAATCTGTTTTTATTTTGCACTATCAGCATGAATCTTAATTAGAAACTCAAAATGGCACAGTGGCAAGCAAGTATTATAGGTGTTTCTTAGGTGTTTGGTATGTTTTTTGTCCATGTGGCATGCAGAAGGTGGTCTGGCTGCTCTATAATGTCAGGTGTGATGGAATCAGTGAATGTTTGTTTGTTTTATTGGGATTTTAACGTCATGTTTTACACTTTAGTTACATTCATGACAGGAACGGTAGTTACTCATTACACAAGATTATTCAGTTCACATAAGGTTATATCAAACACAGTCATGGACAATTTTGTATCTCCAACTCACCACTTGCATGTCTTTGGACTGTGGGAGGAAAACGGAGCTCCCGGAGGAAACCCACGCAGACACAGGGAGAACATGCAAACTCCACACAGAAAGGACCCAGACCGCCACACTTGGGGATCGAACCCAGGACCTTCTTGCTGTGAGGCGACAGCGTTACCCAGAGCCACCGTGCCGCCCGAATCAGTGAATGTGTGACTCCCACAATTATTTTCTAACATATAGTTTTGGACTATATGTTTTTGATTTAAACTAGAACTTACGCAACCCTGCAAACTAGATTTAAAACACAATTAATACAAAACTAATATTTATAATGATTTTTTTTCTGTAGTAAAGATGAGGATGAATGACAAGTATACACTAGTAAAATGTATATTAAAGATTTCCTGATTGCTGAAGGTGGAAATGATACTTGAACTGTTATCTGCATATCAAAATGCTTATCTGACATGTGTTCCACCTGTAACATTTTCTACAGTATGGTCTTAAATATAACATTTAAGCTTCCCCAGAGAAAAACAAGCCACAGAAGCTTTCAGAATGCTAGAAGTAACATTTTTCCTCAAGAGCTAGAGAAGGTCAGGAATGGATAATTATGGCAGCATTAATCCGAATAAATGCCCTAATTAGCAAATGCCATGAGATGAAAAAACCTAATAGTACTTAATAACACACTGGATGCCAACCACAAGGGAACGAAGTGTTCTTGGAATAACCTTTTACTCATCCACATGAAAATTACTTTTCTGTTTTTTTTATTTCTTTTTTAATTTATTATTAGTGCAAATAAACACCTAAATTGAGATTTTACGCTTTTATTTCTGAGCCAGCAACCCAAAAAGAATATAATGTCATGATCAAATTGCACATTTCTACAAGTGTGAGCAGTTTCATAAAAAAGCATTCAAATCATTACGGCTGATTGTGTGATAGTGTTAACATTTGTAGCCTAAATTAGGACTGTATGACCTTAAGAAATCTTAGATTTGTGTGAACAGAACATTTGATGGGAAGGTTGTGTTGCAGACTGCTTTCACCTCACCCATCAGCACCAAAACCAACAGCTGAATGGGTGCATGTGTAGTTTAATGCACTAGCCCACCAATTTAAAGACCTGGGATCAAGTCTCAGCAATGCCACTGACATGCTCGGGTGCTTTATGAACACAAGTGTCTGAGGGATGGAAGGTTGGAGGGAAAATCACCTCTTGTTGATGCAACAGCTTGGGTGTCATGCAGGTACAGGAACTGTAATGTGCAATTAAAAATGACCAAGCCAAGCATGCATCATGCACTGCTGACTTAACAGATTGGACTGTTTTTACAAAAACACTATACTTGGGGTGACACTGTAACAGAGCTGATAAAGTGTACCACACAGTGACAAGCCTGGCCTTTGGGCACCTTTTATAAGGTGTTCTGGACTGACCATGAGAATCTGGCATACATTCAAGATGCCAAGTGAGTTACAAACTCTCCCTAGTAAAAGTCCCTCCTGTCCCACACCAAGTACCCCTGGACCCACCATGAACCTGACAAATTTAGACTTGGGTGACCCCTGTGAGTATACTGATGGTCCCTATATACATTTCAAGCCAATTCATTAACCCATTTTAATACCTTCCAAGTACTTAGAGGTCAAATCAATTATATCCCAAAAAATTCCAAAAATCAGAGTTCAGTGGTTCTGGTGTCCTCATCCCAGAGACAGTAAGTCCATGCAGGAATACACCCGGGATAAGGTGCTAATTAATTATAGTGCACAACTTACAACTTACACATTTACTTATTTATTCACACATAGAGGCAATTTAAAGTAGTCAATCTGCAACGTGGAATTGCTTGCAGGCGGCAACTAGAGACAGATCACTTTGCCAAGTTGCTGTGTGACACCCATTAAACTGAGGCACCATGCCACCCGACACTTAAACATTTTAGACTTATTATACTTTGACATTTAATTTACATGTATGTAACAAAGTAGATATGATGAACAAGATTATACAATGCTATTTACTTTTATCTTTAAATCTGTACTTTACTAAATGCAAGGGTGCCAACAATTGTGACGTGGTTTTGATTAAAATGTGAAATTGAGCTAAATAACACAAGGACAGTAAGACATGTTGGCACAGCTGGTGGGGTTGGTGCCACACTGCAACCTAAGTTCTGAAGACCTGGGTTCAATTCTTATTGCATGTTTTCCCAGTGTTTGTGTGGGTGTTATCTGTTGGTCCTGGATTTTGTAAAGTTGCTTTGAGACAATGTCTATTGTAAAAAGCGCTATATAAATAAAGTTGACTTGACTTGACTTGACTTGTTATTCAGGTACTTCATTTTTCTCTTCCAAAACATGCGAATGCTGGATTGTTTATTTTAAATTTTAAATGAGTTTGCAGGTCATTGTTGCCCTGTGGTTGATTGGCATTCTATTCCATAGGAAGATCCCGTCCAATATTCAGTAGTTGTATAATCATATATTGTTGTAATTATATAACAATAATATATATATATATTATATAATGTACATACATATACATGTGTGTATATATACACACATACATACATTCAGGTACTTCATTTTTCTCCTCCAAAACATGCAAACTGTGGATTGGTTATTTTAAACTTCACTTTTGTGTAAGTGGGTGTGTAGGTGTGATCCAGTGCAATATGAAGTAGTTAGTTAAAATTATATAACAATAATATATATTATTATCATGTATATATATATATATATATGTATATGTGTGTGTGTGTGTATATACTGTATATATATACACTGTATATATATATATATATATATATATATATATATGTGTGTGTGTGTGTAGTGTGTGTGTATATATATATATATATATATATATATATATATATATATATATATATACACACACACCTACAGTGTATCACAAAAGTGAGTACACCCCTCACATTTCTGCAGATATTTAAGTATATCTTTTCATGGGACAACACTGACAAAATGACACTTTGACACAATGAAAAGTAGTCTGTGTGCAGCTTATATAACAGTGTAAATTTATTCTTCCCTCAAAATAACTCAATATACAGCCATTAATGTCTAAACCACCGGCAACAAAAGTGAGTACACCCCTAAGAGACTACACCCCTAAATGTCCAAATTGAGCACTGCTTGTCATTTTCCCTCCAAAATGTCATGTGACTCGTTAGTGTTACTAGGTCTCAGGTGTGCATAGGGAGCAGGTGTGTTCAATTTAGTAGTACAGCTCTCACACTCTCTCATACTGGTCACTGAAAGTTCCAACATGGCACCTCATGGCAAAGAACTCTCTGAGGATCTTAAAAGACAAATTGTTGCGCTACATGAAGATGGCCAAGGCTACAAGAAGATTACCAACACCCTGAAACTGAGCTGCAGCACAGTGGCCAAGATCATCCAGCGTTTTAAAAGAGCAGGGTCCACTCAGAACAGACCTCGCGTTGGTCGTCCAAAGAAGCTGAGTGCACGTGCTCAGCGTCACATCCAACTACTGTCTTTGAAAGATAGGCGCAGGAGTGCTGTCAGCATTGCTGCAGAGATTGAAAAGGTGGGGGGTCAGCCTGTCAGTGCTCAGACCATACGCCGCACACTACATCAAATTGGTCTGCATGGCCGTCACCCCTGAAGGAAGCCTCTTCTGAAGTCTCTACACAAGAAAGCCCGCAAACAGTTTGCTGAAGACATGTCAACAAAGGACATGGATTACTGGAACCATGTCCTATGGTCTGATGAGACCAAGATTAATTTGTTTGGTTCAGATGGTCTCAAGCATGTGTGGCGGCAATCAGGTGAGGAGTACAAAGATAAGTGTGTCATGCCTACAGTCAAGCATGGTGGTGGGAATGCCATGGTCTGGGGGTGCATGAGTGCAGCAGGTGTTGGGGAGTTACATTTCATTGAGGGACACATGAACTCCAATATGTACTGTGAAATACTGAAGCAGAGCATGATCCCCTCCCTCCGGAAACTGGGTCGCAGGGCAGTGTTCCAGCATGATAATGACCCCAAACACACCTCTAAGACGACCACTGCTTTATTGAAGAGGCTGAGGGTAAAGGTGATGGACTGGCCAAGCATGTCTCCAGACCTAAACCCAATAGAACATCTTTGGGGCATCCTCAAGCGGAAGGTGGAGGAGCGCAAAGTCTCGAATATCCGCCAGCTCCGTGATGTCGTCATGGAGGAGTGGAAAAGCATTCCAGTGGCAACCTGTGAAGCTCTGGTAAACTCCATGCCCAGGAGAGTTAAGGCAGTTCTGGGAAATAATGGTGGCCACACAAAATATTGACACTTCAGGAACTTTCACTAAGGGGTGTACTCACTTTTGTTGCCGGTGGTTTAGACATTAATGGCTGTATATTGAGTTATTTTGAAGGAAGAATAAATTTACACTGTTATATAAGCTGCACACAGACTACTTTTCATTGTGTCAAAGTGTCATTTTGTCAGTGTTGTCCCATGAAAAGATATACTTAAATATCTGCAGAAATGTGAGGGGTGTACTCACTTTTGTGATACACTGTACATACATTCAATGGCTTTTTATATTTACTCATCTTTACCAATTGTGTGCCAATTATTCTGCACCTCACTTTATTTATGATAGATATAAATTGGATTGAATAAACTGGCCAAGGATTATAGGTACATTCCATGTATACTTTATAAACTTAGAACTAAAAGTAGTACCTGGTGAACCTCACTTACTTTTGGGTCTTTCTCATAGTAGTGTTGCTGGGTTCGGATCCACCTGCCCACCAGGTGATCCCTCACTGTGTTTGCCAGGGCGAAGTAGTAATCCCGCTTGGTTGACACATTGCGGTCTTTAACCAAAGTGAAGTGCAGGTGTCGGTTGAAGTTGTTCTTCAGGTCCGCCACATTCTCCACACCGGCGAGACCCCTTACCGAAATCTGTTTTCTTTTTTCATGGTCCGACAGAGGCTTCGACATGATGTCCGACCGTGAATGAACCAAAATATCGTGAACCCACACAGAACCGCTCGCAGCTGCCTCTGAAGCTGTCACCACAACGCGGCTTCTTCCCTGCCAGCTCCCTGATTTAAAACCACTCAATTAATATTCATTAGAAGGCGGGGGGATTAACCAGGCGGGGTAGGTTCCTTTCCCCGCTACATTAGCTTTATTTAGGGGGTAATGGTGCCACAAGCCTGTGGGGCACTATAGGTTTACAGTAAGTATACGTCTACCCTTATATCTATGTTTGCTCCTAGCAATAACGGTCACTCCAGTGAACTACATTTCCCATGAGCCCTCGCTTCTTGACTGTCAGTCACACCAAACCAGGCAAGGGGGACATTAATAGCCACTGTAGCTCGTCCCAAAGGCCATGATATTTGGAAGGCATGTTTACTAAATGTCAGAAGCCAACACCCCTTTATTAACGACCACTGGTCCTGTTCCCAAAATCTACTGTAATGAAAACGTGCCAACAGCAAACTAATTAAAAACAAAAAGAAGGATCATAGTCTGCAAAGCACATGGATAATGAAATATAGTGCACCACTGATCATTATTAATATTATATTACCAAAGGATTACACTACATGTTTCATAAGATGTAATAAAACTACATTTGACACTACATGTTGCATACAAAGTAATCAGTAGTCTATATAAGTGTTCATACAAGGTTAAAAATAACACCTGACACACACAAACATCACATTTGAAACCATGACTTTTTGTATATACAGATGGGTCCCCATTGCTGTTTTCACATGCACCTTGCTTCTGGAATGTTCCTTTTTTAGATTTTTACTAACTGCTTAGTCCTGGTCACGATTGTAGTGGGTCTGGCTGCGACCAGAAACATACAAGACACACCCAACACACCCATTTTTTAAAAATTGAATAGCCATTTTAAAGGTACTGCTTTCTCACTGTGACATTTGCTGAAGTTAAACAGTGTTGCTGTTAAGATGAGTGTTTGCTGTCTTATAATTAAAGGTCACATTTGGTTATTTATACTCCTTACACTGACATTTATTGCTTTAATGTTCATAATTCTTTCAGTTTAAAATAAAACCGAAGTAATTTAATGTCCCCCATATATTGCATATTAATGCCCCCCATATATACGCCGATCAGGCATAACATTATGACTACCTTCCTAATATTGTGTTGGTCCCCCTTTTGCTGCCAAAACAGCCCTGCAACTGTGATGCACTGTGTATTCTAAAACCTTTCTATCAGAACCAGTATTAACTTCTTCAGCAAACTGAGCTACAGTAGCTCGTCTGTTGGATCGGACCACATGGCCCTTTGCTCCCCACGGGCATCAATGAGCCTTGGCCGCCCATGACCCTGTCGCCGGTTTACCACTGTTCCTTCCTTGGACCTCTTTTGATATATACTGACCACTGCACACCAAGAACACCCCACAAGAGCTGCAGTTATGGAGAGGCTTTGACCCAGTCGTCTAGCCATCACAATTTGGCCCTTGTCAAACTCGCTCAAATCCTTACGCCCACCCATCTTTCAAGCTTCTAACACATCAACTTTAAGGATAAAATGTTCACTCGCTGCCTAATATATCCCACCCCCTAACAGGTGCCGTGATGAAGAGATAATCAGTGTTATTCACGTCACCTGTCAGTGGTCATACTGTTATGCCTTGTCGGCGTGTACAGCTTTTATAAATAAGTAAATGTACGTATTGGTGGGGTGTTACCAGAGGCCTGTTTTTATCATGTCAGGTTATTCAAATTGATAACACATGACCACCACTACCATCACTACTATCTCATGGACAGTAACCATGAGTGAGAATCAAGATCAGCAAACACATAGCTGGGTGGAAACTGCTTTTTCAACTGTGCCACTATGGCTTGACAGTAATGCTGGGTGATAAGATTTTTTTTAGTCAGCATAACAATTTATTGACCCGACATTTGTTGAAAATGCTAAATCAGTGCCAACACACTAAGCTTTTTGGTCTATGGATTTTTTTTTAAATGCATCTGTTTGTAATGAATTAAAGTGAACCTCCAAAAGACACTTATTTAAAATGTACTTTTGGTATTACAGAGATAGAGCCAAACAAGGTGTGTAGATAGAACAAAACACATTTATAATTTCCTAATGAAATGATAAAGCATTAGCTATTAATGTGATACCCTGCCATGGTTTGTCAGCCTTAACATGGCATTCATCTGCTCTGCATCCAGTGTTTCTAAATGGTCTACGGCCCATAAAAATACTGTTTAGGATAAAAAGGTTATTGTAGATTTCAGATTATTGTAGATTACAATTCATTCATTCATTCATTTACACATCTACACAAGTACTACACATCATCTAAAAACTTACAGATTTTCTGGTTATTTAAAAAAACATATGTTTTATATGATACTATTTAATGTGATGTGTTTATAAATAAGTTTTATATAAAACTCCAGCTGTTTGTGATATTTACTTTTCACAGCATTTCCACTAGAGGCCACACACAGCAGCAGCTGAACTCAGACCAGTCATTTGAATGTAATGACCCATATCACATCACTCAGCTTTACTTCCACTGTATGCACTTAAGGGTAATCGGAGTGCCTCTAGCAGCGTTTATTTATAGGTAGTGGATCTTATTAAAATATTCTAAAACGGGGATATTATAATGCTGTAGAAATCATTTATACTGACAACCTACTAGCATTGTGGGGGAAAATTGAGAGTTATGTGGAAGGCATTTGATTGGTTTGGTGAACTCATTTGGCCCTAGCGATCGAGCAGCATAACATTTAGTGTGGTGCAAAAAGGTGTGTTCCCCAGCCCCGGTTCTGGACTGCTTTGCTTGGGGGGGCAGTAAAACCTAATGAGGGGGCATGTTGATAGTCATGTTTTTGAAGCCAGAAATATATTCAAGGCTTGATTTGTGCATGAATGATGACAGCCAAGCTATTGATACTGGCTTAAAGTGATGTATGAGGTAAAGAAATAAAAATGCATGTTTTCGAACTTAAACTTAAAACCCAATGATTAAAAAATACATGTTGATTATGTAAATGGAGAAAAAAGATTATCTAATTGTATTTCATTTTAATACGCCCCCTTAATTAAATTGCCATTACTAATAGAACAACTCTATTTCTTGAAAGGCTTTAATACAAATTTAAGTCAAAGCTGACAAATGTACCTACACACAGACTGAGAATATTCAAACGTGGAAATAGGAATGAGTGAGAATATTTATATTATTGGGAAATTAAAATATAAAGAAAACAAAAGAATACTAATTCTGTAAAAAAAAGTGTTTACCAGTATACCTGCCTCTCGCTCACACTAACAGAACATATACTGCCGAACTGAACTGTTTGGGGCAGTCTGCCGATTTTTATATGACTCAAAGAGCCAATCAGGAATAAGCAAGGAAATATCTTCACACTGTAAAACAAAATGCATTTTTGTGATTGGTTCAGAGATAATTTTAAAAATAGCCGTTGCTTGCATTGTGCTTGGGCGGGCAAAGACACAATTTGGGGGGGCAATGCCCCCCTCAGCCCCCCCCCTAGCGCCGGCCCTGGTGTTCCCTATACAAATTTTTAAATAAAGGCCCAATAAATGCATTGTTTTTATGTTTGTGATTTATTACATCATTCTGTTTTTGTTGTTGATAGTTTAATTGAGGGAGGTATTTAGAAACTTAGCAAAATTGTTAGAGTGGATGTCTTCCTAAAAAGTTTGCATTGATAATGTAGCTAGAAGGTTCCAAAGACAACCAAAAGGCAGGGGGCAGCTCCTAGATTGGCCAGGAAGCACCTGCCAACTGTGATGTGGTTCTTTGTGAGCTTGGTTGTGGAAACGGAGTGGCATGCACTACATTTTCTGTCAGGGTTTTACTCAGTTGCTTATTTTAAGCAGAGGTTTATCCCCAATAGAAACAATATGGTACATATCAACACTCATTATGTTAACATTATTGTAAATGATGCAGTAAGCTCAGTGCTCAGTAAGCTCATTTATTTACTTTTTAGGTTATGAGCTAGATTTGGATAAGAATGTTAACTGGTCGTATTTGCATTTTGCAATGATTCTCTAAATTGAATTACAGAAGTATGTTACTTGTAAGAGTATGTGTAAAATAAATAAATACATTCAAAATAATTCATCTGAAAGACTGAAAACATGTAACTGTGATAAATGTTGCATAACTTTAAGATAGATAACAATCAATCGCAAGTTTGAATCTCAGCTCTGCTATCAGCCAGCCGGGCACCTATATGGACTGTAACTGGCTTGCCTGGGAAAAGAAGAATCATAGGGTTTCATCATAACTGCTGCAAACACAACCTCTGGTGGCAGGTTGATGGTGCCTGCATAGAGACGGGGGATAATGGAGATCAGTGCAGAGACTCTTTGTGCACAATATGGATCTCCATATGAACCCACATTTACATTTTCAGCATTTAGCAGACGCCTTTATCCAAAGCGACTTACAATTGAGACAGTATACATCACAAGCAATTGAGGGTTAAGGGCCTTGCTCAACGGCCCAAAAGTGGCAAGCTGGCTGATGCGGGGCTTGAACCAGCAACCTTCTGATTACTAGTCCTGTATCTTAACCGCTGGTGTAGGAGTCTTTTTGTACATTTGTTTCTGCATCAATTGAAGAAACAGCATGTATTGACAAAAACATTAATAACAAAAGGATTAATTGTACTAATATTTTTACGTTTTGTTTAAATACAGGTTACAAGATTCATAAATGATTGCTCCCTGTTTTCATTTGCATTTTGCATACTGTCCCAACATTCAGCTTTGTAAAACAATGTATCCATTATTCAGCCATGTATTCAAATTTCACCACACTGTGTCCTAAACAACATCAGCAAAACTGTACGACATTGTCTGTATACAAATATACAATATCTTTCTGTACTTGTTAGTTCTGTTAGACTTCTAACTTGTAACACTGGACTACATTTGGCGTAATGGGTACAGTTGTGCCCACATTTTCTTCCACTGAACTCCCGCTATCACCACCAGTGCTTGTTTTGAGGAAGTTGTTTTGAGGGCCGTGAAAGGTGGTAACCCTTTGGTTAACAACAGGAAATGCAACGACTATTTCACAACCGGCAGGAAACAGCACACGACATAACACTGATCGAGGTGAAGCTCAGGGCTCTAGTACACCACGTCCTTTCACAGTGAAACTACCACCGTTTTGTTTTTTTATGTAGCAGTCTTTATTTTTCAATTTTACAGACCCAGGATGTAAGTAATAAACAGATTTATTAGCTTTTGGATTATTATAATCAGTAGTTATCGTACACACATTGTCTTATTTTCTTAATTTTGTATTTCTTCATAAGCTGAAAATAATACAGGCACAAAGTGTAAGAAAGATATACAGCATGTAGTCTGTTTAATTTATCATAAAAATGTGTTTTTCTATAGTAAAGAGAAGAAAGTAGTTTTTAATTTATCATCTTTAACTGTAAAAATTGCTCAAATTAGCCTAAAATTTTAATGTTACTTGTAAACTTTTAACCAACCTACATCTTTTACACTTAGGTCTAAGTGTAAATGAATACTATTTGTTATAACAGTGTCACATAATTATTATATATATAAAATTTGTTTTTGTTTCCTACGATGCGACACACATGGTTTACTCAGACATACACCGATCAGTCATAACATTAAAACCACCTCCTTGTTTCTACACTCACTGTCCATTTCATCAGCTCCACTTACCATATAGAAGCACTTTGTAGTTCTACAATTACTGACTGTAGTCCATCTGTTTCTTTACATAATTTTTTTAACCTGCTTTCACCCTGTTCTTCAATGGTCAGGAACCCCACAGGACCACCACAGAGCAGGTATTATTTAGGTGGTGGATCATTCTCAGCACTGCAGTGACACTGACATGGTTGTGGTGTGTTAGTGTGTGTTGTGCTGGTATTAGTGGATGAGACACAGCAATGGTGCTGGAGTTTTTTAATACCGTGTCCACTCACTGTCCACTCTATTAGACACTCCTACCTAGTTGGCCCACCTTGTAGATGTAAAGTCAGAGACGATCACTCATCTATTGCTGCTGTTTGAGTTGGTCATCTTCTAGACCTTCATCAGTGGTCACAGGACGCTGCCTATGGGGCGCTGTTGGCTGGACATTTTTTAGGTTGTTGAACAATTCTCAGTCCAGCAGGGACAGTGATGTGTTTAAAAACTCCAGCAGTGCTGCTGTGTCTGATCCACTCATACCAGCACAACACACACTAACACACCACCATCATGTCAGTGTCACTGCAGTGCTCAGAATAATCCACCACCCAAATAATACCTGCTCTGTGGTGGTCCTGGGAGAATCCTGACCATTGAAGAACAGCATGAAAGGGGGCTAACAAAGCATGCAGAGAAACAGATGGACTACAGTCAGTAATTGTAGAACTACAAAGTGCTTCTATATGGTAAGTGGAGCTGATAAAATTGACAGTGAGTGTAGAAACAAGGAGGTGGTTTTAATGTTATGGCTGATCGGTGTATGTGGACACGTGACAATGAGCTTACTGCTCTCATTTAGAGGATCTATAGAGATTTGTAGAGCACTTGTGAGGTAAGACACTGATTTTAGACAGGAAGGTCTGGCTTGCCAATGATGTTCTATTTCATCCAAAAAAGTGTTTATTGAGGTTGAGGTCAGAGCTCTGTACAGGCGACTGAAGTTCCTCCACACTAAACCAGTCTTACAAAAGAAATATTAATTCCTGTTGACGCAAGTGGTGGAATTTACTTTTAGCTCAGTGACACATTCTCCTTCATAAAGACTCCCGTATTCGTCAATAGGCTGGTTTGCATTTCTTACTGTTGCTTAAGAACTAATAATGCTGCACACAGTCAATGATACAAAGCTTCCTTTTTATCTCAAACGTTTGCTCTGACTCACTTGATTCTGTCATGCTGTATTTGCAGAGTGACAAAGAAGGATCAAAGAAAGGCGTAGAAAATTGGGAAGAGAAAAAAAACGAGGACACGGAGAGAGAAAGGGGTAGAGCGAGGAGAGGAAGATGGAGAGCGTTTTATTGGATCAGGCTGTGAGTGTGGATGAGCTGGTGGATGCCTGCATCAAAGCGTTCGGTCAGTATTCCCATTTATTCTGAGGGTATAAGCTCAATGATCTTACAGCTCAGCTCCAGAGCTGGATGTTTTTTTCACTGTTGATTAGAAGAAATGCTCTTATTCTCAATGTAAACATCAGAGCAGTTCTGTCAAACCAAGTGCTCTTCACTTTCACTGTTGTACACAATGCAGCCCAAGTGTCCAAATGATTCGAATATAATCAGCCTGGGCATATGCTGTTTCTGATGTTTGCTTTTTATTTTGGCACTGGAGCTATCATGCTAAAGTTAGCCATGAGTAACAGAACATTTATTTATTCCCTACAATAACCGCTTCATACTGTTCAGAATCTGGGTGCGTCAAGAGCCACCTGATGCCAATAACCAATCTATCTCATCACTTACAAAAAAAGAGACATTTTGAGTAGCCAATCCACATTTTGGATGTTTTTCTGCATGATCTGCTATCATCTCTGAGGAGGGCAATGGCTAAGGCCCTGTGATGTATTGGCATCCTTTTCAGGGTGTGTTAAATGTTTTACATATATAAGACAGGGTCATGGGCGGCCCGTGTGGTCCGATCCAACAGACGAGCTACTGTAGCTCTAAATGCCCAGTGCATCACAGTTTGTTGCGTATGTGGCTGCATAGCCAAAGACCAGTCAGGGTGCCCATGCTGACCCCTGTCCATCGCTGAAAGCATCGGAACTGGACCACAGACCAATAGAAGAAGGTGGCCTGGTCTGATGAATCACGTTTTCTTTTACATAATGTGGATGGCCGGGTGCGTGGGCGTCGCTTACCTGGGGAACACATGGCACCAGGCAAGCCGGCGGAGGCAGTGTGATACTTTGGGCAATGTTCTGCTGGGAAACCTTGGGTCCTGCCATCCATGTGGATGTCACTTTGACATGAACCACCTACCTAAGCATTGTTGCAGACCATGTACACTCTTTCATGGAAACGGTATTCCCTGATGGCTGTGCCCTCTTTCAGCATGATAATGCGCCCTGCCACAAAGCAAAAATGGTTCTGGAACGGTTTGAGGAGCACAACAACGAGTTTGAGGTGTTGGCTTGGCCTACAAATTCCCCAGATCTCGATCAAATCGAGCGTCTGTGGGATGTGCTGGACAAACACGTACAATCCATGGAGGCCCTACTTCGCAACTTACAGGAGTTAAAGGATCTGCTGCTAACATCTTGGTGCCAGATACCACAGCACACCTTCAGGGGTCTGGTGGAATCCATGCCTTGAGGGGTCAGGGCTGTTTTGGCAGCAAAAGGGGAACCAACACAATAATATAACCCCTGGGATCACTCACACCTCAACCAGTAGAGCATTTTTTGTTTAGCCTAATAGCAAGGTTGTCTCTCTGTCTTTTTAAGAGTAAGGATGGTTATTTATCCAAGTCTGTCATAAATTTTGAGACTATTTCTTTTAAAAAGCTTCTCCTTTACAGTCCAGCTTTAAGGCAGTAATTTTTTTATGGCAGCCTATATAAAGTTACAGTTTGGATTTATCCAGCCATGACGAAAAAAACATTGTTCCATGTACATTATAATGGGTCCAGGCAAATTAGCCTATAATGGGTACAGCAACATCACGAGCTAAAGTCAATTATAATCACTAACAATAAACTGAAAGGCTAAGCAACAAAGGCTCTATTCAAAGGCTAAATTCATAGTTTTGTCCCAGTTATGAACTGTATGAAAGTAAGAAAACAATTCACTAACACAGATAAGCTCATAATTTCTCTCTGCAAATACTTTTCAGATGATGAAGGTTCACTAAATGATGCCTCTCTGGTGCGGATGTTCCTCATGATGCATCCCTGGTACCTTTCATCCAGTGACTTCGCCAAGAAGCTTCTGCACAAGTATCCTTTTTCACTAACCGCAAATCATCCTCAATCCAATCCTAACAGAATCAAAGGCATAATTTACCTTTCAAGCTTTCTGCACTAAGCATCGTTTGTCACTGTGAGAGACGCTCGGCACTGTCACATGTTCGTACTGAGTTATACCGAGATTGACCGTAACAACACAGATCTCAGAATTGCTCTGCCAGTTGTCGCTCTCAGATTTGTCATCTTGTCAAGTAAGTGAAGATTCAAATCATGCTTTTTTTTTTGCTGAACTGTAAATAAATGTCCAGTCTGATGCAGCATTATACACTGATCAACCATAACATTAAAACCACCTCCTTGTTTCTACACTCACTGTCCATTTCATCAGCTCCACTTACCATATAGAAGCACTACTGTAGCTACTGACTGTAGTTCATCTGTTTCTCTGCATGCTTTGTTAGCCCCCTTTCACCCTGTTCTTTAATGGTCAGGACCCCCACAGGACCACTACAGAGTAGGTATTATTTAGGTGGTGGATCATTCTCAGCACTGCAGTGACACTGACATGGTTGTGGTGTGTTAGTGTGTTGTGCTGGTATTAGTGGATCAGACACAGCAGTGCTGCTGGAGTTTTAAACACCTCACTGTCACTGCTGGTCTGAGAATAGCCCACCAACCTAAAATACAGCCAACAGCACCCTGTGGGCAGCGTTTGTGACCACTGATGAAGGTCTAGAAGATGACCAACTCAAACAGCAGCAATAGATGAGCGATCGTCTCTGACATTACATCTACAAGGTGGACCAACTAGGTAGGAGTGTCTAATAGAGTGGACAGTGAGTGGACACGGTATTTGAAAACTCCAGCAGAATGAGACACACTAACACACCACCACCATGTCAGTGTCACTGCAGTGCTGAGAATCGTTCACCACCTAAATAATACCTACTCTGTGGTGGTCCTGACCACTGAAGAACAGCATGAAAGGGGGTTAACAAAGCATGCCAGATAACCAGATGGACCACAGTCAGTAATTGTAGAACAAAGTGCTTCTATATGGTAAGTGGAGCTGATAAAATGGACAGTGAGTGTAGAAACAAGGAGGTGGTTTTAATGTTATGGCTGATCAGTGTATGGTCACAGCTCTAAAAAACTGGCTGTAGGAATGCCTAAAGCTCTCATTGTTGTCGTGATGCACTTAGACCTATTTCATGCATTGCCAAGCTACACATTTTGTTCTGACTTCTCTCAGGTATTGGATAGGCGAGTTCCCGGCTGAATTTGACCTGAACCCAGATCTGGCTGAGCAGATTCGATGTCTGAAGGAGCTGCTGAAGCAGAATGGAGATGTGAGGCGTAGTCTCCTCATAGACATTGACAGCATGTGAGTCAGGAAGCCCAAACAGCACAACATTACAAAAGAACATTACAACGATATTCTTTCTTCACATATCCCAGCTTGCTAGGAAGCTGAGGTCAGAGGGCAGGGTCAGACATTGTACGGCACCCCTGGAACAGAGAGGGTTAAGGACCTTGATCAAGGGCCCAACAGTGGCAGCATGGCAGAGCAGGGATTCGAACTCTCAACCTTTCATTTGATAGCCCAAAGCTCTAGCCACTAGGCTACCACTGTCCCACGACCCCTTTATTCAAAGAACAAAGAAAACCAACACTTTTATTATCTTTGTACTTATAATTGCCTGGTTAGTTACTTAATCTACCAGTTCACCCAATTAGGCCTGATATTAGCCAGTCCTGTTAAATCTAAATATCACAAAACCTAATCCTAAACATCATCAATAGCAGCTGTTCACCTTAAATATTAATACAAGAACATTGTGTCTAGAGGCTTTGAAATATTAAAGTCTAGAACAGGCCCAGCGTAAAACCATTATCTCCAAGAGTAGGTGAACATCAGCCAGTCTGTTTATATTTTCCAAGGACTCAACTCAACCAGGAAGCAAAAGCAAGGTTCTAAAGAACATCTACAAATTTGTATAGCATCAGCCGACATCTGCAAGCATGAAGTCACAATACGAAAGAACCTAACCCAAGTCAGGCAGCATGGTGGTGCAGATGGTTTGAGTACTGGGGATGAACTGGTTTCTTCCCTCCTCTATATTGTTCCTGAGCTTGTGCTGAGCTGAGTGTGGGGCCCTGCAATGGACTGGCACCCTCAACAAACAACTGTATTCCTATCTCATTTCACTTTTATTAGATGTTTACTGTTTAATTTTATTAAATGTAAAACCATTGGATTACAGGCTTAGCTTTCTTTGTAAACTTTGAAGAATATTGGGTAGCCGTGTGCTTCACCCTTTTCTCTCTGCAGCCCATCATATGAATGGAAACGAGAACTGAACGCAAGTGTTCAAAAGAAGAGTAAAACCTCCCTGCTGTTTGACCACCTTGACGCCTCGACCCTGGCTGAGCACCTCACTTACATGGAGTACAAGTCCTTCTGCAAGATCCTGGTAAGATGCCAAGTCAAACTGTTAAAGTGTGTAAGCAGCTAACTCTAGGTACCAGAGTTTATCCCACAGTGAATACTAGAGGTGCAGTCAAGATGGCTGTTTTTTTCTTTTGCCTTTGTTGTGCCCTAGATTTGAAAGGGAGTTGATATGAGTTTACATATTTAGAGTTTAAATGTACAGTGCTATGGTTTAATACAGGGATTTTTTAAAAACTTTTTTTCAATCAACCCACATTTTTACCACAAACTAGGAAACACGAACAATGCATCAATGCGTGAACGAAACACAAAATGAAATATATTGAATTATTAAAAATGGTGGCAATCTGGTCTCACTGTGGTTTACAAGATGTAACGTAAGGCCTCCACAAGGGGGCATTCAGGTGCAAGTTTATTTCTTCTTCTTTTTTTTCTGTAACCAATTTTATTGGCTCATGAACCACCCAAGGGTTGCCACCCAGGGTTTGAAAAACCCTGGTGTAGTAATTATTATTATTTATTTTATTTATTAGAATTTTTACGTCATGTTTTACACTTTATGTTACATTTATGACAGAAACGGGTTATCCGTTACACAAGATTCATCACTTCACAAGTTTTAATGTCAAACACAGTCATGGACAATTTTGTATCTCCAATTCACCTCACTTGCATGTCTTTAGAAAGTGGGAGGAAACTGGAGCTCCCGGAGGAAACCCACACAGACACGGGGAGAACATGCAAACTCCACACAGAAAGGACCCGGACCGCCCCACCTGGGGATCGAACCCAGGACCTTCTTGCTGTGAGGCGACAGTGTTACCCACTGAGCCACCGTGCCACCCTGTGTAGTAATTACATTGTATTATGTATTCAAGGAACACAATTATTCAGCTCTTGGACAAATGGTCTTCCATTCTTGAAAGATAATTCTTAAAACTAAACTTAATTGCTTTTGTCAATTTTTTAATGGATTTACAATCAGTGAATATTTTATGAGCCACACCTAGCATATGGGTTGTGGGTATACAATCACTGACTGTAGCCCATCTGTTGCTCTGTGCTGAAATGGCAGAGAGTGATGAATTGGGACGAGCGTGCAGATTTGTAACCACCTCAAAGGATAATAAAGCCAGCATTGGAAGAAGATGTACACACAAGTGCATGAAAAAAGTCTCTAACTCTACACCTACAACCAGCCCTAACAGGGAAGGCGTTCCTAATAAAGAGGCCAGCAAGTCTATTCTAAACATTATTAAAAAATCTCAACAACACTGCTGCTGTCAAAACTATCTGACTCCTGTCACTTTATTTGCTCATATTTTTACATTTTTGTTCCAATAACAATCTGCTGTTAAGAAACAAGGTCTCGTAGCCTCTGTGAAAACAAGTTTATCCTCCATATTGTGTGAACACATCAATTCTCACCTGCAAGCAGCCGCATCGCAATAATACATTCAGTGTGAATCCAGCCTGACAGCTTTTACCTCGTGTTTCATGTTAGCAAGGCGCAAACTTTGGAAGCCAAACATGTTGTGGCTAATTGACCTCTGTGGTGTAAGGAAAAATGTAATTACTTTCAGTTTTGACAAATTAATTTGTTCATTTCTAATTTTACCAGCACTTAATGAAGCGCTAAAGCAGCGCAAGATCCTGATGTTTTATTACTGTAGCTGAAAAAGTGATTGGTGTCTTGCTGAGGTCTCTTATTTCCCCAGTTCCAGGACTACCACAGCTTTGTGATGCACGGCTGCACTGTAGATAACCCGATTCTGGAGCGTTTTATCACCCTCTTCAACAGGGTGTCCCAGTGGATCCAGATGATGGTGCTGAGTAAACCAACAGCTCAGCAAAGAGCCAACGTCATCACTGACTTCATTACAGTGGGACAGGTCAGAGTGCCCTTCGACCAGGGGCTCATCCTTCCTTTAGAAACATCTCCTTACTAGGCCATTTTGGAGAATGATGGGCCATTTGTGTGGGTGTGTGTGTTTAGAGATTGCTGGAGCTGCAGAACTTTAATACACTCATGGCGGTGGTTGGAGGTTTGAGTAACAGTTCCATCTCCAGACTTAAAGACACTCAGGCTCTTCTAAGCAACGAATCCCGAAAGGTACAAAACTACAATCTAGTGATTGACAATTTAAATGCTGCATATTGATTTTATCTGTTTAATCTGGATTTTATGCATTTGATTAGGGGCATAGGAACCAGGGGGACATCCCCCACCCCAATAAAATCAACAATAAAACTAACACATGATTGCATTCAATTACTTTCATGAATAAAATACACTGGACATACCATCAAAAATACAAATAGTATTGTCTGTTGGAATGTGTGCCTATTCAGTCAACAAGCATTTGTATGGCTTGGCACTGATGTTGGTCAAGAAAGCCTCAATTGATGTTCCGGTTCATTCCAAAGCTGGTCAGTGGGGCTGAAATAAGGACACAAATTCTCACAGACACACTCCCAAATATTGTGGAAAGCTTTCCCAGAAATAGAAGAGGTGAAAGCTTATGTCCAGGTGTCCATATTTAACCGTAAATACATTTTCCGTCCAACTGCGCCCCCTCAACCTGAGAGGCCAAAGTGAGCATTACAGGTCGCTCTTTTATTCATTCACTGTCTGTATTACTAATGCTTTGGAATTTTGGGAGGAAACCAGAGCACCCAGAGGAAACCCACATGGACACAGGGAGAACATGTAAACTTCACACAGAAAGGACTCTGCCTGCTTGGCTGGGGAATCGAACCCTGGCCCCTCTTGCTTTGATGAAACAGCACTACGAATTCATATTTAGTGACTACATTTTTCCTTTTTTACCCCACATACACTTTTAAAATAGCTTCAGCATCATGGTGCTGCTCTGATATCAGCCCACCAGACGTAGCGATCCCCATGGCAGGTCCATTTTCTAGCATCCCCTTATCTCCCAGTTCTAACAAAGACTAACACCTTTTATTATGTTTTATCAGCTGTTTGAAGGGCTGGTGGAGCTGATCACATCGAGCGGGAACTACAGCCGCTACCGACAGCGCTTCTCAGAGAGCGCTGGCTTCCGTTTCCCCATCCTGGGCGTGCACCTGAAGGACCTGATCGCCGTCCACGTTGCTCATTCTGACTGGGCTGACCCGGAGAAAACGCAGGTCAACCTAACAAAGACTAAGCAGCTGTATGCGATCCTGCAGGAGCTAGCAGTGATCCAGAGCACTCCTCCTGACATTCATGCCAACCCGGACCTCCTCAGCCTGCTCATTGTATGTCTCGGGGGTGAAATTAATGGGTTAAAATTGGTGCAAATCAAATGCTTTATTTGCTATGTAAATATACTGTATATTCATTGATTATCATGGCTGCAGCTATCACATAGATTGATTTTGTGGGTATACAAATACTGACTGTACCACATTTATCAGTCAATTAATTAATTAATTAATGCAATTTATTAATTAAGGACTCCATAGTAACTAAATGTTATTTGGCTGGTGGATCATTCTCAGCACTGCAGCAATGTTGACATGGTGACGTGTTGTTTTGGTATGAGTGCATCAGGTGCAGCAGTGTTGTTGGGATTTTTAATATCTTATTTTTAATGCTTGGATGATGATATGGCTCCAACCAATAATATAAAGCCAACAGCATACAGTGATCAAACAGTGTACAGTGAAAAATGAAAATAGCCCTAGTGTGTGTTGCTTATTAAAAATCCCAACAACACTACTGCACCTAATACACTCACAAAGAACAACTTACATTATTATGTTATTACCATGTTAACATCATTGCAGTGCTGAGAAAGGTCTACCAGCCAAACATCAGTGGTCGGGGGTCTTATATGGGTCCCTTTTAATTAATAAATGCAGTATGCTGGTGGCAAAATTTTTTAATTTCATGTAGTCATGAGCATTTGCAGATTATAAACTAGATTTATTCATTGGATTTAATGACAGGTGTGTGTTAGTGTATCATAATGAAATCTTTTCTGTCTGACGGAGCGTAGGTGTCTCTGGACCAGTACCACACAGAGGAGGAAATCTATCAGCTGTCTCTGCAGAGAGAACCTCGCAGCCTAAAATTATCAGTGAGTTCCTTCTGACCGGCATCAGCCATGCATAAAGCTGAGCGACAGAAACTTGCCTCCAATTACTAGCACTCACGCCACAGTTTTGACAGATTAATGTACTGATTTTGATGGCATAATCCACTTACTTGGGCTTGCAGCTAGAAAATTAGACCAGTACCCTGCAATTATTCTTTTCACTGCTCCGACAGGACTCATTTATACAAATCCATCAGCGCTGTGTTTTATTTTACCGTTTTGACTACTCTGTTATTTATTTATTTATTTTGTCTTTTTTTTTTTGGCTTACTAGGTGTCCGGTTCAAACCCTCAGTCTCCACAAATAGAGCAGTGGGCATCTTCGGTCCAATCCAAACCTGATCCAGTCATCCTCAACAAACACATTGAAAAGATGGTGGAGGCAGGTTACATACCCTTGACTAATTCCTGCATGTCTAATTCATGTGTGTCTTTTATTAACCCAGTGTGATATCAGAAAACTGAACCTGTTTTATATTTTAGTCTGTATTTAAAAATTTTGACACGGACAGTGATGGCTACATTACCCAAAAAGAGTTCGAGAGCATCAGGAACAACTTCCCCTACCTCAGCAAGCTTGATGACCTGGACCAGCACCAGTAAGTCCAAGATTCTTTTTATTTAAGGCTTCATTTGTCATTTGTTCTAAATTTTTCCTTAGTGCTACTTGTGCCACAGAATTGACTTTTCTTTGCCCACACTTTACCCTAAAGGAATGGCAGAATTAGCAAAGTCCAGATGATTGAATATTTCGGTAAAGCCAGCTCCACGCTGAACTGTAAAATGGGCTTTGTGCACACATTTACACCAAGGAATTGCATCAAACCCACAGTCTGCCAACACTGCTCAGGCATTGTGAGTACACACACACACACACACTTACTCACTCACTCACTTACTTTACCACTTATCTAATCATGATCTTGTGTGTGTGTGTGGGGGGGGGGGCTCACAGTAACACCCTGGATGGGGCGCCAGTCCATCGGAGGGCAGACACACACACGCACACACACACATACACACACCCATTCACCTAAAGGGCAATACAGTGTCTCACTCACTCACTTACTTTACCACTTATCCAATCAGGGTCTTGGGGGGGGGAGAGCCTATCCCAGCTTTTCAATGGGCGCAAGGCACACAGTAACACCCTGGATGGGGCACCAGTCCATCGCAAGGCAGACACACACACACACAAACACACACACACACACACACACACACACACACACACACACACATTCACCTTTAGGGCAATTCAGTGTCTCCAATTAAGCTGACTGCATGTTTTTGGACCACACACACACACACACACACACACACACACACACACAAATTGATTTACAGTGTTGCATATCAATAGTCTGTTTTCTTCTAGCACAATATGATATAAATTTGGTCCACAGGCTACAGACTCAGACTGCATTTGTATTTATTTCCATTATTTCCATTTTATCCTGGTCCATTCACCTTGGGCCCAGCATCACCAGGAAACAATGGGTGCCAGCTGTGGGCACAACATCCCAAACAGAAAGCAAACCTTTACCTCATAGCTCAGCTGAAACTGAAGTCTGATGAGCTACATTTGGGATAGGTAGAATAATAATGACATCCTTTAAGAGATGGAGACAGGAGGTGTAGGCTGCTGTGGTTCACAGTTGATTCAGGAGGACTGAAAGGGGTACAAAAGGCTGCGGACAATTGCCACTTCCTGTTTTTTTACTTCTTGTAAGACAGTCTCTCAACCCCACATTTCCGTGAACCTTCAGCGTTTGGTTTTAAAAACCATATGTATGTGAATGTATTTCTTCCTCATGCTCTGTTCTATCTAGCACTCAGTAATAACTGGTCTGTGTTGTTTCTCATAGATGTGGGCATTTACCAAACGATACAAATGCCAAGGTAAGAATTCTATTCTTATCAACATGGAAATTCTGTTTTTAATGCCCCCACGTCTTACCCTCAGCTCTGTCTCTCTCTGGCTGCCAGTGTGTGGTGTTAGCTGTCATAAAGACTGCCGCAGTCGTTTGGCTGTTGAGTGTCGCAAACGGGCTAAAAGTGTCAGTTTTGACAGTCCCATTCCACAGATCAGCCGCTCGCTCAGCTTTCCCCCACCTACTGGAAAAAATACTGAGCCTGAGTGCACAGGTAAACCACACACACTTACACAGTCACATGCGCAGCATGACCAGCGGGTGGGGGCTGGATATTCACTGCATTTACATAAACAATATTATTCTGATATTGTTGAATTTTAAAGGTTATCTGATTATTAAATGCTTATGTAAACAGCACATTGTGAAACCCTGATTCAGAAACAGACCTTTTAATATACGCAATATGGCCAAAAGTATTTGGACGCCTGACAATGCGCTTGTTGGACTTTCTATTTAAAAACAAATGGTATTTTTTTCTCCCCTTTTTAGCGCGTCCAATTGCCCAATTGCGTCATGCTTCCTCTCCACCAATGCCGATCCTCGCTCTGATTGAGGAGAACGAAGCTAACCCACGCTCCCTCCGACACGTGGGTAGCAGCCGTATGCATTTTGTCACCTACACTTTGACAAGTGAAATGCGGATCAGCACGGAGAGACACACCCTGAGAGCACTCTTTTCCCTGTGCAGGCGCCATCAATCAGCCAGCAGAGGTCGTAATTGCATTAGTTATGAGAGGGTCTCTATCCGGCTTTTAATATCCCACCCTTATCTAAACAACAGGCCAATCGTTGTTCATGTGGCTGCTCAGCCCAGCCGGCAGGCAGAGCTGAGACTCGACACGATATATTCGAGATCCCAGCTCTGGTTCCAGCATGCAGTTTACCGCTGCGCCACCTGAGCGGCACAAATGGTATTAAAATAGAGTGACCTCTATGTGATCTTTTTAGCTAAAACATGAGCCACTCTTTTGAGAAGGCTTTTCACAAGACTTTTAAGTATGTCTGTTGGATTTTGTGCCTATTCAGTCACAAGTACATTTGTATGACTGGCCACTGATGTTCGTCCAAAGCTGTTCAGCGAGACTGAGGTCAGAGCTCTGGAGAGAAACCCTGACTGGAGAAACCAAGCTTTTCTTTATGTCTTTATAGCCCTTGCTTTGTGCACAGGGGCACAGCCATGCTGGAACAGAAAAAGACCTTCCCTGAACTGTTGCTACAAAGTTGAAAGCATATCATTTCCTTTATATAATTGATTTATTACATCTGTTAGCAATTGTTGAGGCTCAAACACAACTCCATAAATTCAGTAATTAAATGGGGTGTCCCAATAGTTTTGTCCATATAGCGTATCTCAAAAGTGGACCCAAATGTTATGTGTGCTATCTATCAGAGTCACAGCCATGAAACCTCAGCTATAATTTTTATGGTAAAGGTGGGAGGAATAAAAAACATTTTAAATTAAGTGCCCTCATTACATGAAACAAGATTAAATATATATTTAAATTATACACTGATCAGCCATAACATTAAAACCACCTCCTTGTTTCTACACTCACTGTCCATTTTATCATCTCCACTTACCATATAGGAGCACTTTTTTAGCCTGCTTTTACCCTGTTCTTCAATGATCAGACACAGCAGCGCTGCTGTAGTTTTTAAATACCGTGTCCACTCTATTAGACACTCCTACCTAGTTGGTCCACCTTGTAGATGTAAAGTCAGAGACGATCGCTCATCAGTTTTAATGTTATGGCTGATTGGTGTATAAACAAGTACATTTAAGCACATTGGGGGTTCTTTTATGTGTTGGACACATGAAGCTGCTTAAAAATTTAAACAAATAATGCACGAACATATTTTGTTTATTTGCACCAATACAATTTTAACAATCATTATTAATGCATGGAAATTCTTTCTCCTTCAGATATTATAGAGGAGAGTCAAGAGAATGTAGAGCCGGAAGTGTTGGATGATCACCTTTGATGAGGTAAGAACAAAAAAATGAAAATAAGGACACAGTGTCTTGGGAACTTGGGCTTCATACAAACTGTATGATCTTCACATATTTGTTTGGGTTTTTAATGGGTACTTGAGTCTCCTTTGACCTCCTAAAACCAGCCTGGGGTAACTAAACTAAATTTACCCTATGTGTAAGTTACTGTGGTATTGTGTGTGTTGCTCTGCTATGGAATGGAACCCTGGTGTGTATCAGCTTTGCACCCTGAGGTTGAAGGAATGAATAACTGAAGCCTGTAGTTGTTTGTTGATGGTGCCATGTTTATTTATTATTTATTTATTAGGATTTTAACATCTCTATGGTTACGTTCATGACAGTTACTCGTTACACAAGATTCATCAGTTTACAAGTTTGATCTCAATCACAGTCATGGACAATTTTGTATCTCTAATTCACCTCAATTGCACGTCCTTGGACTGTGGTCTAACCGGAGCTCCCGGAGGAAACCCACACAGACATAGGGAGAACAGGCAAACTCCACACAGAAAGGACCTGGACCGCCCGAACTGGGAATCGAACCTGGGACCTTCTTGCTGTGAGGTGACACAGTGCTACCCACTGAGCCACCGTGCCACCCCCATGGTGCCATGTATCCTATTAAGGTTCCCAGAGCACTTAAAAAAATCAACCCCCAATCATCATAGATCCTCCTCCAGACTTAACAGTGAGAATTAGGTTGCTTTTTCTACAACCGTTCTGTTATTATGCCATACAACAGCTACCTGATAGAGACCTTAAATGCTAAAATTATTGCAGGTCTCAAACCCGGATAGAATTAGCAACATGAATAGCAAATTATGCCGGGACTTGTTTGCGGACCAGATCTGCTGTGGTGACTTCTAAATACGGGAGCAGCCGAAAGACAAAGAAACATCTGATTCAAATCTTACACCATGCTTCTTATTGTGCATGGAAGACACTCTATGGACGACAGACTATGGCTATTTTAAAGCGTCTGTAACGAAGATCAGCCATATATGTGTTGGATAACTTTTGTTTTACAAACTGTGCTTTACATACATTCCTACTGTGCATTATTGTGGTTTGTTTAATGATCTGCAGTGATTCAGTGTGAGAAATATGCAATAAGGGGAGATTTCATTTTTAACAGTATTGTTTTATTGACAAGATTTTGAGGGAAACTTGATAGTGGACCTAAGGGATGTTGTATATTAACATGGCTTGATAGTGGAGCTAGGGGGTGCCGTTTATTAGCATGGTTCCTGCTGGCATAAATCGCTTTTCCTTTAAATAATTTAAAGTTTTAGTCATTTGAGTAAAACCTCAGATTAAGTGCACTCATTATGAAAGTGTGCACAGCAAGAAACAAAATTCCACATTTAGGCAACTATAGGCTTCAATTATTCATTTTAACCTCAGGTCCTGGGTTTGATTCTCACTTCTAGCCTCCAATTGTTGGAGGTTTTGCATTTTCCCAGTGACTATTCAGATTTTCTTCTCATCCCCCAAAAACATGCAGTAGGTTAATTTACTCTAAGGGAGTAATGATCCTTGCAATAGACTGGCATCCTGTCTGATCCTGCTTTGTGCCCAGGGTTTCTGGGTAACACAAAACCCACTGTGACTGCCCAGGGTGAAGTGATTAAATGAGCGAAGTTAAAGTGAGCAGGTGGAGGTGAAAATGTGTTACCTTAAATAACAGTAGATTGGTTTGACCAGTCGACTCCAAGCGTTGCCTGGTGGAAAAAGACCCCTGCTAATACAAGGTTAGGATTAAAGTGATGGACTAACTGACCTATACTTGCTTTATTTAACATTTTTAACAATTAAGGACTGTTTTTTAAAAACATTTTAACCACTTTTAAGATCTTGACAGATTTTTTATGCAACAATTAAAATGAATAATTTAAATAAATTACAAATTTTTATTTTAAGCAGTAAATGCTACATTTACATGTATTTATTTATGGGAATTTATTTGTAAAAATAACCAAATCTGACAATTTTTCTTCAAATCAAAAACAATAACAGCAAATGAAGCATCTTCACATCAACACATTTTATCTTTTCAAGAAATAAGGATATTATATTGAAAGTAAAAAAAATGTAATGCCCTTTTCATAACCAGTACTTAATTAATTTGTTCAGGAAACGGTATCTGTAAGGAACTTACTGAACCTTTTTTGTCTTTCACAGGAACACATTATGCCTTTAAAGCTGTGGACCATCTGTACCCAGTGAAGGATTCTCAGCAATTCCCAGATCTGTGGTTTTGATTCAGATATGATACAGACTTTTCACATTTCCAAAAATATTACCTCAGGTCTAAAAATCCACCACCTACCACATCATGCTAAAGAACACACTTCAGAAAGTGAGATATCAGAACTGCAATTTACTTTTGTGGTGTTATGCACTTCATCACACATGCAAGCACCTCAAGCAGACAGTTGCTGTTGTGGGGGCAAGGAGTTGAATACCCACTCAGGCTTTTTTCCATCTACTTGTGTTTATTGGGCACCTGATTAGGCCAGTAGCACTGCTGGTGGGCTAACTTATTAAACTGTTGTACTAAATGAGTGCCTGTTAATGCAGTGCCTGTGTTTTTGACAGATGGCAACATGAAGGCAGCCCAACACCACTGAGTTTTATTTAAGAATAAAGCTGTATCTGATATCTGTTTGTGTTGTTGTGAGTTGTTGTTTTACCTTTGAAGTAACTGAAGCTAGTGTTTTCTTGCTAAAATATGACTTAACCTGGGAATAAGCTACAAGGTCACTTGAATGACATTCCCTACAGACACAGCGATGCTCTTGTTGATTCAGTGTTTGTGATAATATCATGTATGCCAGTAGGGGGCATTGTTGATACAGTTTGATATAGATTTGACTCCATGTGTTCATACACTTGTGTAATCATGATGTACATGTGAATAGCTTTAAATGTCTCAATGCAAGTGTTAACGCTAAAGGTTAGTTTTTTGTGCTTTTGAAAAAGCAGTAAGGATGCCAGTTTGATGCTAAATGTCTATGACGGCTGAAATAAGAAGGAAAAAGGCTCCAGTCACGCCCATATTCCCTCGCAGCTTTCAGACAAAGAACATCATTAGGTAATAGTGCTTGTTTACCGAATTGGCCTCTGAGGAAAAGCTAATCTTGCAGGTCGCAGGCTAGGCCTAGCAAGCTAGGCCACTAAGCACTCAACTGTGATTTCTGACAAAGCTTTAATATCAGGGTGAAAGTCTGGGCACGGTGGGGGTGAGGTTCCCCTGCTGTTCACATAACTACCGACTGCTGGGTGACTTCAAGCCTGCTTTTATACTCCAGCTCACTGCTCTTGTATGTGTGCTTTTCATTTATTTTTCATTCCTACATACTTTCATGGGCTCTTTGAGCGCGCAAATTATTCTCCAGGCACTGTAGTCGACAAGGCTGAAACAATGCAAACAAGGAGAAGTACAATATTGATCATTTTTCCCTTTTATAAACAAACAATAACAGGAAATGCAACGTCGAGAGATCCCTGCGAGGTTTGTGTCTCGCGAGAGCCGCTGATAGTACTTGCTGATATGGACTCACTGCATTACAATTAACCTTGTGAAAGTCTATGCATCAGGGACACGGCTATTCTTCTGTGCAGAGTGAATGTGAGTTTCAGTATCAGTATGCTTGAGGGGACCATCCGGCGTTTCATTTGAATAATCAACTCGTTAATTACAGGCTAAGGAAAGAGGCTGGGCCATTTTGCTAATGTGCTACGTGAAGGTGGAAGAAATCTAGGAAGTGCTGTAGAGATCCTGAGGGAGTCCTTAGGGCCATAGAACGAGGACAGGCTATGAAACGTCTCACCATGCCCACCCACGCCATCATAATTTAGATCTCCTTGGTAGCACAGGAATAGAATTATGCCTCATTGGCATCATTGGTGGTTCCCCTGCAGGGACTTTTTAGTGCTAATGTGTTTATATGTTTGTAGAGGAGGATGTTGAAAGGACTCTGAGTCACACATGTTACAGAAGGTGTGTGTAGGTGAATGCTGCAATGCAAAATATAAAGTATTTTGTAAGAGACGGGACAGGACCTCTAAGAATGTTGGGCTGGAGTCTCCCTTTTTGTACTGGACAGCCACCCCTCGTCCTCCTTATTTATTTATTTATTTATTTAATCATTTAGAAAAATAAAATTTTAAAGAGCTATGAAGGAAATGGTAAGAAGGTGGGTGGGAGGATTCATCAAAGAGGAGAGAAGGGAAGGATGGGTAAATATATAGGCAGTCAAGTTTCAGTGGTCCCTCCAACCTGGCCAGGTGCTCAACAGACACAATTGGCCGTGACTGTTGTGAGAAAGGCCATATGCTGTTATGTGTGGTCAAGGTGCCAGCAAGAGTGGTAAAAAAATACAGAGAAATGATCATGGTCCATGGTGTACATGCTCCATTGCTGGCTGGAGGAAAGATATGGCTAACAAGTGTGTAAAAGGTGTGTAAAAGATGTTATCCTACAGCTCTCTTTGGCCAGTATGGGTGTCATGTATGGTTCAATGGTGTAATTGTTGGCACTCTGGACTTTGAACCTAACAATCCTAGTGGAACCTCTACTCCTTTTGTAGGGCAGTGGTAGCTCTGCAATTAGGTTGCTTGACTGGTAATCAGAAGGTTCAAGGTTCAGGTTCAAGCCCTGCCACCACTGGACTTCTGAGCCAGGTCCTTAACCCTCAGTTGCTTGAAATGTACTCTATCACAACTGTAAGTCACTTTAGATAAAGTTTTCTGCTGAATGCTGTAAATCTAATGCAAATATCAGAGGTTACCAGGTTGCAGAGGGAGATTTAGTCTGTCTGTGTCAGTCATTTGTCCCACTTTTCCATACAAAAGTCTTAGATCAGAAATTAGCAATAATCTTTGGTCATTTTAAATGCACCACAGGACAGTGGCACAGCTAGTCAAGTAGGTGCCCTATAGCAACATGGGTCCTGGGGACCTGGCTTAAAGCCCTTCATGTGGCCACTGTCTGTAAGGAGTTTTTCATGTTCTGTTCTTGTCCTTGTAAATACTCCCAAAAATGTGCAGAAGGTAGACACACAATTGTGCTCATTAACAAAGACTGCATCCAAAATAGCGACATAGCATTATCAAGGATAATAAAATTTAAAATACCTTAATAAATAGTATTCACTATAGGAATATAAAGTTCCAAGAATCTCAATCAAATCTAAATACCCATTAATAATACGTACACTACATGACCAAAAGTAAGCAGACACCCTTTTAAATAATTTTGTTGAAGTTTTCACATAAATAGATATACTGCCAAACAGTATGGGGACAATTCCTGTTTCTGTTCTGGCACGACTGTTCCCCTGTCTAGTGGAACTCCACTCCCAAGTTCCCAATAAACCTCATTTAATAAGAAAAGAAATAAGATGTCACTTGCAAGCCTGGCAAAATCTTTTGGAAAGCCTTATATTAATGTCCATTGTTTTGAAATGGTATGTCTAGCAAGCTCTTGGCCAGGTGTACACAAACCTTGGCCAAGTGTATCTGAAATTCTTTTTTTTTCTGGATTTTCCCCCATTATCTAGCATTTCCAGTTCCTGTGTGAATCCACCGCCACTTGCACAACCCATTATCTGATAAAGCAGAGCTGGATCACCACATGCCCCCTCCGATATGTGTCCAATCTGTGTCCACTTCTCATCAACTGCCAGTATTGGGTTCCCACACAGAGCCGTATCACATACTGAGAACCATACTAAGCTCCATGTGGCAGCCAGCAGAGTCCCTCATATGACCTTCACTCCTTCAAACATGACCAATTGTGTTTGTGTGGATGTCCAGCCAGGTCGGTGACTCTGCTGAGATTCGAACATGAGAGTTTGAACACTCTGCAATGTTGTGCTAGCGCATTAGACTGTTTTTTCACCTGAATACACTTTAAAATGTATTTGTATGTCTCAGCTATGCACATTCTTTACATATATTGACTAAAATCTCTTATTTTCATTTAATTTTATTCATTTTATTTAGTTTTCATATATTTATCCAAATAAAAACTATCCTAGGGAATACCAGATTTATGCTTTCAATCGAATCAGCTTCCAACCCTTTAGATGTTCAGATAAGTGCTTCAGAGAGTAGAAGAGTGAGGCAGTTCTGCAAAGTGACCAGAGTCAATAGTAATAAAGTAATAAAGAAAGTGCACTTAGCCATCTTTGCTACATCTCCTGGACAGTTACTTTCACACATACTGTACGGGATCACACTCCTATCTGTTTCAATACTACATTTAACATCAAAAAAGGATAAGCAAACAATTATTCATTCATTGATTTTCTTATCCGCTTATCCAATTAGGGGGGTGGTGGGGGGGGGGGGGGCGGAGGTGGAGCCTATCCCAGTTTTTCAATGGGCGCAAGGCACACAGTAACACCCTGGACGGGACGCTGGCCCATAGCAGAGCAGACACACAAACACATACACACATCCATTCACTTATAGGGCAATTCAGTCTCTTCAATTAACCTGACTGCACGTTTTTAGACTGTGGGAGGAAACCAGAGCTTCACGAAGAAACCTACGCAGACACGGGGAGAACATGCAAACTCCACACAGAAAGGACACGGACCACCCTGCCTGGGGATCAAATAGAAGTTATTAAATAGAATAGAAGTTTGAAATAATTGTTAAAGAACTTAAAAACGGTCATGCTTAGATGTTAGCATAACAGTATGCTTAGTGTGTGGAGTTTTGGCTACTACACATGTGGAATGTTTTGGTTTCTATGATAGTGTCTCCCAAGATTGGCCAACATTACCAAAGTCTACTGTGGACTATGTTGGGTACAGCATAATGCCTTTGTCACCCAAGGTGTACCAACTTAACACAGCCTACTGTACACAAGGAAATAACTGTTTAACTTAGTCTAAAGATTTACATAAAAAGATTGTTGCTTCATTGATTTTTACCAAAGGCTGCCCTTTATAGTATATTTCATGTTGCATTATAACGTGAACGTTAGTAATAAAGTAAATTCATGCATTAACTTTATTCTTTTAATGGCTGGGTTCTCCTGAGTAAGAGAAAGTCCAACTATAAACAGCCACTGTGTGGCTTCAGATCTCCACCAAAGTCTATACACCAGCCAGGTTTTTGGCTAATATTTCTAAGCCAGGGGTGACCAATACGTAAATCGCGATCTACCAGTCGACCGCACAGTGCACGCTGGTAGATCGCGTCTCAAACAGGTCAATGTGATTGACATGAAATGTGGCCACTCTTTCTTTAATTTGCGATTTGTTACCATAGCTACACCTCAGCCCACCTAAAGCACCGCTAATCTAAAAAGTTTTCATTCATTAGTAGCCTGTTTGCGTCATTTTTACATTTTTCCTTTTGTAACCTACACTGTTTGTGAAGACAATTTTGGAACTTGCTGGCTGAGAAAAATACCCAAACATACGAATATGTGCCACTTATTTGGATCAACCTTGTGTGAATCAGCCTTTTCCCACATGAAAATTAAGTCTAAATATCGGTCCACCCCTACTGATGAACACTTAGAAGACTTGATAACAGGGGCGGAGCCAGGGGGTGGCCAGTGGTGGCCATGGCCACCATAAATGAATCTTCGGCCACCCCTCCGGCCCCCCCATCACCGCTTTGCCTGCAACTTTTTTTGCGGAAGCATTTCTGCACGCAGGTGTTCTCACAGGGACGCAATTCAACAGCGCACCTCAAAGAAGTAGTTCTCCCCCAAAACCGTGCAGTAATACACGACATAAAGGTCAACCACCAACACAATTACAGAAGCAGTACTACATAGTGCTACTAGTACTATTTAGTAGTATTTGTGGCGAGCTACGAATAAAGGCGCAACCGGGCTCTGCGCGTTCCAGTGTTGCCAGATTGGGCGGTTATCCGCCTAATTGGGCGGATTTTGTTTGAAAACAATTTAATAGCAGTTAAATAACACTTCTATTTAAAAGAATATATTCCGTTTTAAGAAGCTCCAGCATTGTAGAAGGCTGTTAAAAGTAAAGACTATTTTCAATGCTGATTTGGCTTAATAGTGTTGGTCAGTCTGTATCATATTCTTGAAAGAAAATTTAAATTTGTTTTCCATGCATTCACACTAGCATGTTCTGGGGTTCAAATGAGTCTCATCATTACACACAAGTTGGCAGCCAAATGATAATGTATTGCAAAGGAATAGCTTTGAAATTCTTCCTCATAATGTTAAGGTTATAGGCTATATTCTGGTTTTTCACTTGTCAGGGAAAATGAAGAGAGAAAAAAAGCTTATTATTCTTCGTGATGTAATTCTACATGGCACTTACTGCCTGTATAGGTAAATGAGTGAGTGACCACATAAAAAAAGGTATCAGTTTCTGTGCCACCCCTGTGTGAGCAATGGTCTCAGTCTGGCCACCCCTATGGAAATTGTCTGGCTCCGCCACTGCTTGATAATGCTTGAGAATTGCATCAGCAGCTACTGTCCAGACTACATAAACCTGGCTGACACACTATTCAGCACATTTAAAAAAGCTTCAAAGCTTTTTTGAAAAATGATGAGGCCAACCTTAAAAAGTAGATCGCGATGACCTGTCGACTGAAATAGTAGATCTCAAGCCACCTAAGCATTCTGTGCCAGTGGTGGTCCCTTTCAACCCACTGCATCCTCTTTAATTTGGCCAGCTCAGACATTGACTTCGATTCTGTGTCAAAGCTTTAGGTGAAAAGGTTACACAACAACCTTAAAATACACATGGAGATAAGTACTAATTCACTGTCACAGCTTTTGGTAAAAAAGGTTACAGAACAAGCTTAAAATACACATGGAGGTATTGTAAGTAACAAATTTCAAAGCAGCTTAGCAAGAGGACCAGAGCTGTATAAACAACTGTTCCAGTCATAACATGTCTGATTGTTGTGACTGGCCAACAAAAATTTAACTAATATTTAAAAAGGTTTACAAGCACAAACTCAGAGAAAATAAAACATGGGCTTTGATATATTAAAGCAATAAGCCACTCGAGACCGTGCGTTACTGCGAAAATCATAGTAGTAACGCACGGTCTCGAGTGGCTTATTGCTTTTATAAAACGCCGGTCAACATAAAATATAATACAAAACAACAATGTTCAATTTATAAATGTTTTTATTTACAAAAACACTTACAAAAAGCATTCTTCCGCGAAATCAGGTAGTCCGTTAACAGTGTTGCTAGGCAACATGAGAGCGAACATAACATTGGCAATAAGCGTTCCTCCACAAACACTATTACACTATTTCTTGGACTAATGATCAGGATAACTGTTTATATTCATCTGGACATTTCCATATATAGTACATGACTTAAAATAGTGTTCAACCAAGTTTGTACGTTTTCTTTTCAGTGGCGTATTAATATGGAATGATGTGAGGTGGTCATAGGTGCACGTATATTGGGGATTTTACAACGGCTTCGAACGTAAAATCAGATTTTAGGACCGGAACTATTCATTTTATAATACACTTTAATAAATATCTGTTCTGATCAAACCACAAATATTCTGCACTTTTGATTGTTTGTCTAAGGTCTCAGTCTCAGACTTCCAACAAAAGATATGCCATGCTTAATGTACTGCAGGAACCAACTATAAGTCCTTGCTGGAGCCAAGTACTTATGAAGGTGCATTTTAAACCTTTTTTTGGTTTGTGCACTTCCAGATGACAATGTGTCAGCCTCTTTTGGTCAAACAGAGAGAACACGACAACCTGTCCTGACCATGGTGTGGTTCTGAAAGGTTAAAAAAAGAAAAAGCTATGGATACTACTTGTCTGGCAGAGAACAATGGTCAAAAATGGCATTTACACCCATATTACATAACACAGCAAAAAACCTGTGCTGATCATGTACTCACACTGGCAGTGATACAGTAGAACAGCCCTCCTCTTCTCGCCCCTGCATTCTGCACAGGCGTCTCTTCCGCCAATCAGGGTCCTTACACAGCATATGAAGACCCACCCACCCACACATAGTCTGGCCCCCACCCTGCAGATACGGTGGCCAATTGGTATCTGCTGCAAGCACTGCCAATTATGCCCGCCAGGTGGCACCCAGCCGACCTGTGGCAACAGCGAGTTTCGAACCCCTGGATCGTTTACTTTCAATAGGACTTCACAATTTACAGTAGCAGGTGTCACGGTGGTTCCCCACAGCAAGAAGGTCATGGGTGAATTATTAACTATATTGATTCCCAGGTGAAGTGGTTCAGGTTGTTTCTGTCTTGAGTTTGAATGTTCTCCCAGTGTCTGCATGGGTTTTCTTCTGGGAGCTCCGGTTTCCTCCCAGTCCAAATACATGCAGTCAGGTTAACTTGAGATAGTTCAATTGTGTGTTCACACACAGTGTGTGTGTGTCCGGGGTGTTTCCTACCTCTTGCCTGGTGAATTGTACCCACCGCGATCCTGAATTCGATAAGGCAGTGGAAAACAGACAATGAATAAATGAATTTTAAAATGACCTTTGGCAAAAATGGAAATCACCACCAAAACAACCCAAGTATTCAGCTCAGGCGTTTTAGCCAATCCTACTGTCAACAAATGTTTACAATTAATTATTTAGGTTCATAAAGACTTGGTTTGATGAATTTGAAGTGGAGGAACTCAAGTGACCCGCACAAAGCCCTTACATCAACCCTACGTTTGGGATGAACTGGAATGTAGATTGCAAGAATAGGCACTAATTCCAGCAGACACACTCCAAAATCTTTACTGCAACTCCATAATAAATATGAATCTACCAGCTAGGGCTTGCATGAATTAGTCTTTTGAAGAACAAAGTCATAATCATTACAGCTTATAATTGCTTGTGATGCTTTGCCTTTGATGGATGCTTTGAAGATGATGGAAGGTAATCAGAATGCCCCGTCTGCTATTGGACAAGTTTGCTCGTACTCTGGCAAACGATCAATGCAGTTGACGTGCCACACAGCGCTCTGCATATGTAATGCCAATGTGAGGGCCAGCAAAGAGCCGAGCGGGCAAAGGGGCGATAAACACACCGCCTCTGAGTGACAGCACTTGAGATTGGATCTCCTCACACCCTGTCTGCTCTCTCTCCCTACTGTCCTCTCTACCTGCCTTATCTGGTCACACCACGTCACCGTTTTTCCAACCTAATCTCTACATAGTGTCCTGTTTTCGCCAGCTTGCCACCTCCAGTCTCGTCCCTGTGTTCCCCGCTGCTCATTTTCCCCCCGTGCCGGAACATGATGCATTTGTTTTTATCCTTCCTGCACACAAATTGAAAACATGACGCTGAATACAAATGCGAGCAACGGGCTAAGAACTGCCGCCTGATTGGAGTCCTTGGTTTAATTCTGGCTGCATTATCAGGCGTGATGGAGGTCAGCAAATACAGCAGGTGCAGTGTATCTAAGAGCAAACGGGGTTCGCTTCATTGAAGACGAGTGTGTGCCCGACCAGACGCGCCACATGAGATGTCAGAGGCATTCAGGATCGCCGCCTTTGAGATAGCTCACCGCTTCGCCATGTCCTCTCCATTAACCCAGGCAATTGAGTGGAAGCCACTAGTCCAGTGCTCAGTCAGGTCCGGTGAAGTACCAGGACACTAGAAAGTAATGAGGGAGTAATTAAATGAAGTTGAAGCTAGCAACGGGTTCAACTCCAGGGGTTAGAATGGCATGCTAGAATAAAGGTCTCAGGATGGAGGCTGAGGTGTGAAATAATAGCAGCCATTTTTATTTCAGCTGCTTGGGCCTAATAAAGAAATATGGTGTGTAAAATAGGTTTACATGACATTCATTAAAAAGTCGGCCTGCTTGGCACCAGTGCAGGTAGGCAAAGGTGAGTCAGGGCCAGAGCCCATGCTAGGATTTACATATTCTGCACTAAAGATTTTTGTCACTTGATTATTCTGCCCTCTGAACTAGAAATCATCCAATCCCGGTTGCAACACATCACCCTACCACCTCCCTTTGTGGTGAGTAGTAGTAAGTAATATTAGTTAATAGTTAATACCTACAGTATGTAAGGCACTTTACCCTTGGATGCACCTACAAATACAAACTTTGTTTACTGGCAAGGGTTTTCCGAAGCATCTCACGAAAAGTGGTTATATTTGTTATAAAAGCTTGTCAGTATTAAATGCATCTGCATATAAGGGATCAGTGGTGACAGGCATTTTATATAAGTTTTTGATCTTGACCTTTATGGAATCTTGTAATAATGTCAAGGGCTGTATATGGTAA